>NC_046365.1:31823121-32123121 GCF_011125445.2 Fundulus heteroclitus
CAAAAGTATTCACAGCCCAAAACTTTGTTTTTCTCATGCTTTGTTCCGTCACAGCTAGGAACTTCAGTATATTCCATTAGGGTTTTATGGGATAGTTGTTTTGTCTCTACCAGTGTTGCCCATCCATACCAACTGAAATAGTTAACCATATTTTTTTTTATAAAATACAGTAGCTCAAGCTTAGTCTGATTGGGTAGAGACTGTGTGTGTAAACAGAAAGTCAAGTCGTGCCACCTGCTGTGTATCTGCATTTGGGGCCAGTGGAGCCAGGCCCTACCAGATGTCGCTGTGGATTTCTGTGTTCACAATAATCAGTGGAGCAGGACTGTTCTTTATAGAGCAATATTGTAAAAGAAAAAAAGACAGATTCCCTTACCAATTATATTCTGTAAGAAACATTTTTGTCTACATAAATAAGTCTGCCAGAGAACTGACAAGCTCAGTAGGCTAAATCCTTTTGAGGCGCCTTGATATGGGTACTGGCCCACCAGCGTTTGTTTAAATAATGAACAACTGAAATCCCAGTGTACATGCCCGACACGCTCTCAGTAGACAGCAGTGGGGCACAAATCCTCTGGCCCCAAGCTCGGCTCGTCCAATCAAAATGCTCGAATTGCACACATTACATTTATGTTCTGCAGGAAAGTGTGCAAACATCTAGGCAAGACAAATTTATTTGTATAGCACATTTCAGTACAAGGACAATGCAAAGTGCTTTATGTGATTAAAACATTGGAAAATAAAAACAGAATGAAAGCAAGGAAAAAATCTGTTGGAATAAAATGTAGGAAAACTTAAACAAAATAAAACGTTGGAGACCTGTCCAGGGTGTACCCCGCCTCTCGCCCATTGATAGACGTGTTAGACGTGTCTCTGAATCTACTTTGCTGTGGTTGCATGTTTAGGGTTGTTGTCCTGCTGGATGGTTAACCTTCACCCCAGTTAAGTACTTTGCCTCATCTAACATGTTTTGTTTTGTTTTTTTCAGATTAGCCCAGTATTCACTTTCACCCATCTTCTGATTAGCTATCTATTCCCTACTGAAGAAAAGAATCTCCGTAGCATGGTGCTGCCACCACCATGTTTAATGCCTGGCGGTACGTTCAGGGTGATGAGTGCCACACATAGTGTTTTGAATGTTGGCCAAAAAGAGGACAAAGAGGACTTCCTGTATGCTCCTTTAAAGGCATACTATGCAACATTTTTCAGTTAATTAATGTGTTCCATACCGTTTTGGATGATTAAATGAGTCATTTCAGGTCGGAACTAAGGTTTTCTCGGCCGCCCTGGTGGTCTGTGGGGGAAATACCGCACTTGCAATTGCAGGAGCCCTCGGCCCGCACCCACAGGCTCAGAAGTCTGGTGCATCGCGAGAGTCGGTCTTGCTTTACTGCGAGAACTGCTACACGCCCCCAGTGAAAGGCATGCTCGTTGCCAGCGCAGTGGCGATATTTGTGCAGTTATCATGGCGGAACCAGCGAGAAAATAGCGAAAGCCCATGTCAGAGCAGGCAAGAAAGAGGAAAACGGCTCTGGACAGAGAGAGGAGTCGTACACAGGTGAACATCGGGTAAGCTTTTTCCGAATGGCGAGTGCTACAAGAAAATGAAGGCTGCAAGGCTGACGCGGACCTCGCGTTTCTGCTGATGCGACTGTAAGTAACATTGGAATGGTTTCTCTCACTGTGTGTGCATGTTCATACTTTCACTGTGTTAGTCATTGTTTGTACAGCCGTTTTTTTGACTTTTCGTTGCGTTCGCCTGTCTGCTAAGCTCAAAACAACCGCGCCTGGCTTGACGGAGAAACCAAGAGAACAGCTGAGCATCTTTATGACAGTGCACTTTTACTTTCGCCCTCTGGGGGGAGCCTCGCTGGAAAATCAACCCCGGTTGCATAGTATACCTTTAAACAATTTCTGGAGTCCATGACAGAGAGGTTATCTTTTTAACAGAGTATCTCACCTGAGCTGTGTATTTCTGCAGCTCTTCCAAAGGTACCATGGGCCTCATATCTGCCCATTTCTCTAGTTAACACATCAATTGTCTACCCTGTTAGTTTAGGTGTGTACTATTTTTTTTTTTCAGAATATATGTAAATATATTGTCAAGACACTGCAAATAGAGCTTCACTGGGAAAGAGCCGCATTTTGATCACGTTGACATCTCTTCATATTAGATGGTGTGGTTACGTCCAAAACAGCCTTTACATGTGTTGTAGCTTACCTAAACACATCTGCAAACCCACTGCACCTCTCCCCAAGTGCATTTGCCTCTGTGTTTTGGCAGAAGATGCAAGAAATGTAATAATGGCAATGCTATTTCCACTTGTATAGTCATAGACCTTCAAGAATATGGGGCTCGATGGTGTTGTTGTGTTAATTTTGTTCACAAATTGAAAAGTGATTCACAAATAATGAAGCCATAATGACAGAGCGACTACATTTATGCCCGAACATGCAAGAGCATACACGGTGGCTGTTATGAGACTCTGGGGGACTAATAAACCAAAATGGACCTGATAAAGGTGGTGTGCTTTCTTGGGTCTTCTAGAAATAGTTGCTCACAAACACACCACACTGCCAATCAGCCTTCTTCACCTCAGTCTAACATGAAAAGGCATTTACTGGTAACAACACTGCCCAGCATGAAAATTACAAGTGATGGACGCTCATTATCAAAGCACAGAAAAACACTCCTGGGTGGCTTTCAGCTCAACTTATCACAACCCCGGAGCGCAATTTCATCCATCCATCCATGGTGTGAGCCTAATCTGAATGCTGAAAAAGAAATCAGATCATTCCACTCTGGTATACCGTGAAGTCGGATGGATTCAACGATGCGTCTCCTCCTCCTCCTACTAACAGTCGCATGCCTCCTTTGCGGGAAACGTGCACGCTACATTTCAAATGAAAGTCGGTGGGACTTCTGGGCTGTTTGGCGCAACGACTGCTTAAAATAATCAAAGGTTTGGATTCTCAAATATAGCGCCAGATAAGTTAATCAATTAAGTATAGCCTCTAATCACTGATTTGCAAAGTTATGTAGAGAACTTTAAAATAAATGGACAACAGCAGCAGCAAGATTCAAGTAAAATATGTTTTGTCTCATTATTTCAATGGTGTTTATCATGCCATTCAAAAATTAGCTAACAAAAACAATGTTATATCAATGTTTACTTTGTCTACAGTTCCATTCAAGCACCCAAATCTTAAAAGACACATTCATTTTGGCTGTAGATGTAGCCATTTACAGCCAAAATGGCTTTAAATTTACAGAACATGGCTTTAAATGTGCTCATGTACATTTACATGGCTTTAAATGTACATGGCTACAGTATAGCTCAGACACAAAGTACAGGCTTTGCATGCAAAAGATTGTGGGATTGAATCCCAGTGTGGAAGACTTAGAGTTTTTGTGAATTTCTCCAATGTGAGATCAATGAAGCCTATCTTATCTTACAACAGTTGTGTTGCACCGAACACCCCACAAGTTGTATTGACCTGGATTCAATGAGGTCTACCTTCCCCTAAAAGCGGGGGAAATTACCCTGTGGTTTGCATCTATCGATAGTACCTACCCCTGCTTAAGAGGAAGCTGGGGCCACTCCTCCTGGCACACCAAGATGGTGAAAGCCTCAAAGCTGAGCTCTCGCCGCCGGTTCATCACCGCTATTGGAGCACACATCATGGACGACACTATCCACACCACGGCGACCGTCGCCAAAATCCGCCGGCGGGTAAACATGGAGCGAGCTTTGAGGGGAGACCGGACGCTGTAGTAGCGGTTCACGCTGATCACCGTCAGGGTCAGCACGCTGGCAGACACCGAGACGGCCTGCGTGAAGGGCACGGCCCGGCACAGGAGGTCGCCGTACACCCAGGCGGTGTAGATTTTGTTCCCCAGCGTGATGGGCATGCAGACACACACCACAGCCAGGTCACACACCGCCAGGTTCACCAGGAGGCTCCGCGTGGCGCTGACGGCTGCGAGCCGCCGACTGCGCCTGCTGGTCAGAACCCGCAGGGACATTAAATTCCCAACAAATCCCAAGATGAAAGACAAGGAGTACATGACGGTCAGAGCGATGGTGCTGGGCTCGTGGAGGGTCCAGAGTAGCATACTCTCCAAGTCCTTCAAATCAGTGTATGAGATGTTGGAAAGGGAAAAGGGAAAGGAGGAGGTATCAGACTCGTTGATGACTGCGGAGGAGGTTGGGAAAAACAGAGGGAAGGAGATAAGGGGGGAGTGTGGAGGAAGGGTGGAGGGCAGAAGAGAGGGCAGAGGGTGATGAAGTGGAGCAGTAGGGGAGCTGATGGTGGACTTCAGCATTGGGGCGACGTGGACGCTGATAGAATCGTTGAGTTTCTCCCGAAGCAGTGGTGAGAAGCCGGGCTGGTCCTGGATTTGATCCATGCTTCTTTCTAATGAAAGAAAGAGAAATATAACTCAAACCAGCAGCAGAAAACAAAGAAAAATCACAATATTTCTATTGGTTGTCATTATAATCCAATAAAAGACAAGAAAACCCTCACCAGAGGGATCAGATCAGGTTCCACATTCTTCTTCTGTGGTCTCCAGGTTCCTCGGGAGCGTGTGGGTAAAAATCTCTGAGGCACCGTGAAAATTATAGCTCTGCATCTTGAGCCACATGCTATGAGTCAGCTGGAGTCATGATGCTGTTCATCTGGGGTCCCAGTGTGCTTCTTATGTAACATAGGCACGTTCATTCCTCCTGGGAGTGGCTGCTCGCACCTGATAATTCACCACACACTAATAGACTTTCTCACCTCCAAGGAAGGTCCACCTGGTGCATACATCCCTCACCTTCACCCCTTCTTCAGCCTTCAGGACGTTTTGTCCATTGTCCTGATCAGTTCAAAAGAAACGCCGCAGATGTGAACTGCAACTTTGGATAAACATCTAAAAAAACAACAAAAAAAAACAGTAAGAACTATAAATCAGAGAGGACAGCAAATAGGAATGTTTTGAACATCTCTCCTTGCATTCGGCTCTATGAGGCCAATGAAACATGAAGCCTTAAGGCATGTTTCATTGGAAGTTATTTTCCTCTAAAGATAACTTCATCTTATTGATTAATATGATAATGAGTAGCCTTAAAGAGATGTTTATATATATATATATATATATATATATATATATATATATATATATATATATATATATATATATATTATATATATATATTATATATATATATTATATTATATTATATTATATTATATATATATATATATATGATAGATAGATAGATAGATAGATAGATAGATAGATAGATAGATAGATAGATAGATAGATAGATAGATAGATAGATAGATAGATAGATAGATAGATAGATTATCGCTATTATCAGTAATGTTATCATGAGAGATTGTTTCATAAGTCCTAGAAATAAATTAGGACATTCTTTGTTGTGTTTGAATTATTTATATAAACGGATTGAGGGCTTGAAGAAATATCTGTTTAAAATAGTTCCAGCTTTACTACCTTTAACAAGAAGAAGTAGAAAAAAACATTAATGGGACATTTTTGTCAATATTCAGCCTACTGACCGTGGATGTGTAGGTAATCTTTGATGCTGAAATCCTTAGGATGTTCAGTAAGAAGCAAAAAAAAAAAGAAAAAAAAAATCTGCATTCAAGGAAAATTAGTGCCAAAGTTGCTCCAGGATCCCTCACAGCCAGCAAACCCGCTTCCTGATCGTTGTTTAAAGCCGCAGAGACACTTGATGGAGGAGCTCCGTGTATTTCCCTCCGCTCTCTCCTCTGACGCGGATCTGTGCGCTCTCCTTCCAGCAGGAGCATCGAGCGCAGCCGGCAAATGCAGGACCGAGAGACGACTGAGGAGAGGGAGGGAGGGAGGGAGGGAGGGAGGGAGGGAGCAGCTGTGGCCTGACACACACTCACTCACACACAGACATGCACACACATATATTTATCTCGCCATGCACAGATCCACGGAGCACCTATAGCTCTCTGAAACCCTGTAATCAATCTGAGCTGCTGTCAGTTTACTCTGCAGCCTCCTGTTAGCCTAAAGCGGGGCCACTTATTCCAGTTCAGCCTGGAAATGTGATGGTTGACCCCCCCTTTGTTGAACAGTAGCTACTAGTCCTTCTCCTTTTCCTTCTAAATGTCATGGGAGACAACATCTGTGAAAAGGAGATAAATGCGGGCGTTAGCCGATTTTCTCTTCACATTCGTGTTTAAAACGTTTAACTGAATTACGGCCTAAATGGATCAATAAGCTGGAACAAAGTCAATATGTGAATGTATTTGAGTAATTAAATTCAAAAAGGCAAACTCGTTTTATGTGGATCCTCTCCGGGTTTCAGCATGATGAGAACTCTTCTGACAGGTCAAGATGTGATCACTCTCCGTATACTCTTACCTGAGCAGAAGCATCTTGGTTTGGACAATGCTGGCAATCCTAACCTCGGTTGCCCTACGCTGACTTCACGCAAAGGTCTTTTGGGTGCCTTCCAGATGCCTTCCCAGGGAGAGTTTCTGGATACGTGCCACTGGGAATAGGCCCCAGGTCAGATCAATGGGTTGTTAGATCAGATCAATGGGAGAGAGAAATCTGATGATCTGTGCTTAGTTTGTTGCTTTTGGAAAGTGGTCCTAAATCTTCAGCGATGGATGGATGGATGGATGGATGGATGGATGGATGGATGGATGGATGGATGGATGGATGGATGGATGGATGGATGGATGGATGGATGGATGGATGGATGGATGCATGGATGCATGGATGGATGGATGGATGGATGGATGGATGGATGATCTGCAAATGTCATGAGCATGTGTTTGGAGGGTCTCTACTTTTTTTATTGGTTATTGGTTCCTGGAAGTCTGTAAACTATAATTTGAATTCTATTCAGTTTTATTTATATAGAGTCAATTCACAATACAAGTCATATCAGGGCACTTTATAAAGGCAAATTCAATCAAATCAGACAGATTGGTCAAAAAGTTCTTTACAAGCAGCATTCACTCCTTCTGAAAGAGCGTAGAGCCACAGTGGACAGTCGTCTGTATTCTCCAAGGCTTTGCAGCAATCCCTCATACTGAGCATGCATGAAGCGACAGTGGAGAGGAAAACTCGCCTTTAACAGGTATGAAAACCTCCAGCAGAACCAGAACCAGGCTCAGTGTGAACGGACATCTCCCTCAACCGACTTGAGGTTAGAGAAGACAGAGTAGAGACACAAAAAAGTAAAGAAGCACACATAAAATAATGGGGCTCAGTGGAGACTAACTGGATTTTGCCTGTCAGTTGCTTGAAGATAGGTTAAAAACTCTTCTGTAATCAATATTTTGTTTTGACCATTTCTTTTGGTTTTGCTTTGACTTTGCCTTCTAGGAATTAATTAGTTCTGAAACCTTTTTCAACATATTAGGTTAAAGATACCAGCACCAGAAAAAAATCGATAAACTGCAAAACACAGTATCAGCAGCAGAACAAAGGACCAAACTAATCCTAAACATTTCATTTGGACCAAGAGCAAACTGTGGGGTCACCTCCCGCTGGGAACCGAATCTGGACCTCAGAGGGCACAGTTTCCACGCCTTCATTGTCAGAAAGTTTCAATGAGAACTATTTCCATACAGTCTGTTCAGTCATCGTATTTCATGATGGTTTCTTTCTGGCTTTTAAAGTCCCAGTGGTTCTTCTCTGTGGATTCAGGGCTGTATTTTGGACCACAAATAACTGGCTGCATTAATCTGGTTTCACTAATACCACTAGTGTGTGACAGAAAATCATTGCAACCGAATTTTAAAACAGTTGATCAGGTTTTATAGATTGGTTGTCATGGTCCTTTTTTTTCTTAACCACAGGGGAAGTCCCTGGGTGATGCTAGATGTAATACAGCCCTCTGTTCACATTTATAGGTGAGATACACAGCTTAAGCTGTAATAAGTGCACATTGTATCACACATTTGTATGTGAAAGTGGGGATACACTGGCATATTATATCATGGATTCTAAATATGTTAACTGATCTATTTTCTTCATCCTTGTTCTGTAATATAAACAATATCTCAAATTAATTCTGATAACATACTTCAATTAAGCTTCTCTAGTGACACAAAATGATTATAAATGTCACATACTGTATCTCCAGCAAAACAAACAAAACTCCGGTTTTGAAATAATTTTAACATTAGCAGTAATAATTAAAGAAATTTGGATCCAGATCCAAAGCTGTTAGCATTACACAAGAGAAAAGCAACAGATGGGCAGAGACACAAGATTATATAAAAAAAAATGTTAGATATTTAAAAATCATAAATAGATGGAAACCACCAGAAGACTTATCCTTGTAAATATTAACTTTACAAACAGGTTTCATTGAACATAATTTGTCAAGGCTTTTCTTTAAAAGGTTGTTTGAAATATGTTTTTACTGAGCCAAGAAATGGATTGCCCTCACATGCGTCTCGCTGCTATCTATTAAATTAAAAATGTCTTCACATTAATTAAATGACATGGAATAATTGGACTGGGCCGTAGTACTGACCTATTCACACGGAATATTTCTGTTTACATTAATAAGCTTAGCGATCTCTCTAATGACTAATGCACCAGAGAAAATGACCAACTGTCTATTTTTTTTCCCCCCAAGCTAAGTACTTTTTAATTTGAAATGTCAACATTGGCCCAGTGAGCCTCTTGTTTTTAGTCCATGACCAGTAGGATAATAATTCTCTGGGCCCAGTAGCATTTGGTGCCTTCACTGCTGCAATTCTGCCAACAGTGGACTCATTTGTTCTGTCCCATGTTGGCTGGTTGCATCCCTGATCCATTTATAAACAGGATGCCTGTGGCTGATGGCAGTCACACTTTGAATGTGGAAGGAACCAAGCAACACATTATCTGATGCAAAGATCCTAATCATGGGAAATCTAACTTTAAGTCCTCCTGACATTATCTTATTTACTACTAATATTATTATTTATACAGGTTCTCTCAGTAAGACACGAGTTCTCAACTGCAAGAAAGACATGTTTAAAGCATGAGATTGCAAAATATATATCTTTTTATTAGAAAAACATGTATTTTTGAACCTCTTAGGAAATAGAGCATCTGTCTCTTTTTGGAAGAAGAAATGATTGTATACATTTTTCAACTTGAAAACAACATTCCCCACAGACATTAACAAGAAATATGAGATCTTATGTAGATACATTGAACTGAACTTATAGACCTTTTTTATCTTATCTAGGTTATACAGCATTCTTTACATGGTTTTTATAATTTATTTTTAAAAAATGATTTTCATTTTGCATTTATAAATATCTTATTTTTTTATCAGTCAGACACTGATAAGGAAATTGGGAGGGGGCAATATGGGGTGGGTGGGGAGGTCTGCGTCAAATCTAGACACTTCTTTTTACACACAACTGGGATTGAATCCCAACTGGAAGATGTTCTGACGGGAAGTCATATTGATGTTTTGGAGCTTCCCAGCCTAAGGAGGGAGCTAAAAATTAGGGTGATGGCAATGAGGCCTTCCAACTTCAAAGACCTGGAACTCATAACCAAACCAAAATCATTCATCAAATCCAGAAAAGAGCATTGCAGCACTTGTAAGAAGGGTTTGACTGCTGTAAAATAATTTTCCATTCATGAATGAGAGGGATATTAACATATTTTGACAAGTCATTTTAAAATGAAAAGTCATTAAAGATTATTTTTATTTTTCAAAACATTATACTCCTTTTACACTGTCTTCCTTTTTCTTTTTTTTGATAGACGCCTGCATCACTTAGCCTGTAATTGCAGATTTATTCAGCCTTTTGGAATAATTGTGCTTTTCCATTTCAAATCAATTACTGTTGTGTGCGTTTAGACTAAATATAGTTTTGTTGTGCAATAAGCAATGACTGAAACTGCAGATGTAAAGGAGCCGTCTCAAAACTGTGGAAAGTATTTTCTGTGGCGGTCGGGAAGAATTTCCACAATCAAGTGAAATGCAGATATCCTCCTATAGGTGGAGAAAGTACGAGTGTCTTTTTATTAGTGAGATGAAACCATTCAGTGAATGCATGTTGGAGACTGATGTAAAGTATAGAGGAGAACGTGTTCCTGGTGGGAGAGACTTGCTTCGTCTGCTGAATACCTCGGATTGATTGCCATTTAATCTTTTGAGGCCTCATGTGGTGATGAGTGTAAACAACACTTCGTTGAGAAACTGTTTTTGTGCTTCTGTCAGAGAAGGGCAAAGAAAATGAAAGGTCAGCTGCACTCACTCACTTCCTCCTAAACACTTCTAATCAGGCAGAGTTTGAACCAGATCACAACTGCAGCAAATTACAATCACCAAATGTGGTCTGTTTGTTATAGATGTCTGTTTCTGTCCTGTTTACAAGCCAAAGGCAAGACTATCCTTCAGAATGTTTCCTGCAGAAACACCTTCACCTTTCATTCAATGTTCTCTAAAAAATATTTTGAGCCGATATTTTTCTTTGTCAAAAGCAAGGAATGTAGAGTTTCTTTTATTATCCGTGATGAGGGTTATTTTCCCACTTCTTGTCTTCTTCAGCAATTTCCCTCCATTTACCCCAGACTAGAACTCTAAAAACCCACCTCAGCTATTCCTGGTCATCTTTACCTACATTCACCTCCCCGATTACCCCCCAAAGCTTCTCAGAACATCGTTTTCCTTTACTGAGAGCCAGATTCTTTGTTTTGCAACGTTTTATTTTGAGGCTTCTACACAGTGTCATTCCAGCTATGCCATAGAAAAGCTTATCAACCTGAAAGAATCACACTTTTTGATAGACTATGACTTCAGAGCAATGTGGTTTTTTTCGTTATCAAAAGAAACAAAAATGTGAAGTTGAACTGTATATACTGTATCAACTTGTTTAAAACTTTTAATTTTCCGTTGTATTCGGCCTTGTAGGATATGGCGGTGGCATTCATTTCAATTTGTGTTGTTAAGAAATTGTATTGATTTTTTTTTTTTATTCCAGTTATTGTATTCTTGCTGCCTGTACTCAGGTATCCAATAACTCAATGGCCACGCAAGTTCATGGTATGATGGGAAAGTCTGCAGCTCAAGGTATTTTGGTCGAAAAGAAAGGGACAAATCAGGAGAAATTGTGACTGGCCATCACCCTAACAGTGTCCCACACAGTTATGTAAAACTTAGAGGTAGTGAATGGAAGTAGCTGAAAGTCTCACTTTTGTACTCAGAACTGTTTGTCTGCATTTTACTTGTCAGGGTTATCTACAATACAGAAATCTAGTTGTTAAAACACACTTGTTACAAAGACACCGTTTGTTACGCCACTCAAAAGCACTCAGACGTCTGGCGCCAACAATCCCGCCGCATTCAACATCAATCAAATCCCCTTTCTGGCGTGATGTGCACCTGTTTGTGTTTACCTTAATTGCACCCCACCTGATTTCTGTCTCATCACAGTCGTATTCTAGTCCATTTTTTTCCGTTCCCTCACAGTGTGGCGTTGTCTGTTGTCATCCCCGGATTCCTGCGCTCCCTTCATGTCCTGTTGGTTTTCCATTAAAATGTATTTATCCACAGTTGCTTGCCGATGTCCTGTTGCTTTTTTAACAACTATTACACTTTCTGCTTCATTCTGATGTACCATTTGAACTTCAGCGAGTCAATATCATCCTCTCCAGATGCCTTAATGTAGTAAGTTGCTTGGATGTAATTGGCTGAGACCCATTGAACAGGTGAGTGTATAAATACGGCCCATGTGAAAGCCATGATTCAGTTTAATATGCCGGGTTGTCTGTGTATGACGCTCAGCTGAGATGGAACCGTATCATTACAAAGATAAATAACACAATCTGCAGCAACATAAGCATTAAAACCTGGCTTCCATTTTTCAGGTTAAGTGTTTGTTCTCCAAGAGACTAAAATGAGAGCAGAGAAAAGATACGCTGAAAAAAAAAACTTCTTAAAGACAGATGGCCACTCACACAGAAACTCAAAACTCCTGCTTCTATAACTCCTAATCAGTCTGGGGACATCATCCGTCATCCAGATTCAAATGGTGCTCATCCTCTGCTCAGAACAAAACAAGCTGACTTGATTGCGTTAGTCAATACCTTCCTCCCTGACAGCGACTTACTGGCAAATGTGACATGATGAACAAAATCAAAAAAAAAAAAAAAGAAGAAAATCACAACTTAAAGAGGGATTTACAACGGGCTTCTGGTTGGTAGTTGTTATGTCTTTGTCTGTTTCATTCATCAAGTTCGAGGTGCAATTGAAACAAAGATGAAGACTGAAATGTACACAGAGGGTGAAAACATTCTTATATATTAAGTTTTCATCCACTTTTATTACATTTATTCCTAAATTTGAAAACTAACCACTGTGCTTTACAAGTCTTATGCTTTACAACAACGTTTTACAGTATGACAGCTGTTAAAAGGATGTTTACACATGGAAATAAAAGCTTTTGTTTAATCTTACCACTTTCTTATGTCTGCTGCAAAAAAAATTTATTTTACATATTTGTTAAAACTATGACAATATCCTGACAGTAAAATCAAGCTCCTCTGGTTTCTCCCGGTGGTCCTACAGCCATTTGCAGAAATACAAAGCTCCCGGTCAGAAACAACCAATCAGAGCCAGGAGAAAAGGCTGGCTCTCATTGGTTACTAGCATGTGTCAATCGCGCATATGTAGCAATCAAGATCAAGATTGCAGAAACAACGTACTGTTACAGGAAAGCTGCCAATTTCTTGAGTGGCACCTGCTCAGAAAACAAAAGGCAGATAAACAGAAGGAGACTAATGATGAAAAGCAAGCTAAAGAGAAAGATTTAGACCGAGCATCCACAAAATAATGGTAAACACTGGAGCTGCATGGTAGCTGTGGAGGGAGGGCTGCAGCACTGCAGAGAGCAAAGGGGAGGGACCTGTATAATGTACTTGTTCAAGTTTTCCATAGTTTTCTCAGAACTGCCAACTGCAGCCTTAAATCACCTGGCCTGGGGTCATTTCGGGTGAGCCCGGTTCTGCTGGAGGTTTTTCCTTCCCGTTAATGGGGAGTTTTTCTTCCCACTGTCGCTTCATGCTTGCTCAGTATGAGGGATTGCTGCAAAGCCATGGACAATGCAGACGACTCTCCCTGTGGCTCTACGCTTGTTCAGGAGTGAATGCTGCTTGTCAAGACTTTGATGCAATCAACTGGTTCCCTTATATAGGACATTTTTGACCAATCTGTATAATCTGATTGATTTTGATTTTGTAAAGTGATTTGAGATGACATGTTTCATGAATTGGCGCTATATAAATAAAACTGAATTGAATTCTGCATGGAGTTTGCATGTTCTCTTTGTGTATGGATGGGCTCTCACTGGGTTCACATAGTTGTCTTGTGTGTCTCTGTGTTCCGCTGTGATGTACCATATATTGACCGTAGGAAGTAGGCATCACCTCCCCAGCAACCCTGTAAGGAAAAAGCAATTACAAGACATAGATGGATGGATAATATTCTGGAAAGCAAATACAATCAGCCCTGATTTTAAGCACCTTTAGCTTGTTAGTATTTCCATTTCTGTGCTGTAAAAACATGTTGCTGCTGATTGTGCGAGTCAATCCATCTCCGTGAATGAGTCACCTGAGTATGGCAGTGCCACAGAATCTAATTAGCTAATCTCTGTTTTTCTTTCTCTCTGTTTTTGTGTCGTTCTCGTGGCAGTTTCAGGTCAGAACGATCCTCTATCTGGGCTTATAAAACAACCCTGGGTTCAATACAGTCTTTTTTTTTTTTTATAGGGAAGTACATTAAAGCCGAGGATCTTTTTCAATAACAGGCAACAACAGATCAAGACCAAAAGGGAACATTTGGCTGAGATAAAAACTTACTTAACTCAGGGTCATTCACAGCTAAACCTCCTCTATTCATTAGCTAAATTTGAATTTCTAAAATTTTAAGTAAATTACTAAAAACTGAGTTCAGGGTGAGTGCACATGAGAGGCAGACACAAACAGGGTTCTGATGTTTTTCTAATTAGCAGAACATCTTGCAAGACGTACATTTTCTTGCCCTAAACCTGAAATAACGTGGATGCTTACAGCTCTGCAAACAGACTACCAAATTTATTCCAGGAGGACATGTCAATTTCCTTCCTTGGCCAAGATCCTAAACTCCACAAGCAGCTTCAGATAAAAGCATCTGCTAAATATACACAGCATGCAGAGCAATGTAATTGCTGCTCCAACAAAAGAACTGTTCCTTATCCAGTGAGCAATCAGAATACGGCACCGGCTTAATTCTTGCCCTGTGATCGTTTCAGCATTTCAGCATAAACTTACATCAGTCATCATAAAAATCCTTGGCATTTTTACAGCTCTTTAAAAGCTGACAGAGATGATGGATATGAGCTGGCAGAGAGATAATGACAGGATGCTCCCAAGAGAAGGAGGATGGCTCAATCCTGCTGACAGAGCCTTAAATCTCCTGGCCTCAGTTATGTATAATAGAGCCAGTATGGTATGGTTGGGATGTATGGTCATTCGGTGTGCTGCTGCACTTAGCTCAACAATGAATAGATCCTGAAATGAGCGCCACCAACACACAAAAGCAACACATTATTTTGTTTGAAAGAGGGGACGTCCTGTTCCGGATGCTTTTGTGTCCTGTGTTACTGCATCCTAGCCGGCTTCAAACGTAATGCTGCTGTTTTAAGTAAACTTACATACGGCTCATGCTGGCCATCTTTACACCAAGGGCTGTTTGCTAAAGTGCTAAGCTAGGTAGCCCTAATTACGCTCACTTCTAATGACATGTTAATAATCCGGTTAATAACATACTTCAGATCACATTTTCAGTTGCAAATAATCACAAAACCATGAGAAAAGGTTGTCCTACAACCATGTTGCAGGAGTTTCATCAGAAATTATTTGTCATCTCTTACTGAAACGCATGAATCTTAACGTCAGTATGTGTGAACATTTGATGTATGCAACGTTTTCTTTGGCACGTGTGATGATCTGTTGGATGCTCAGTTTAGTTTGATCTCAGTTTGTGGCATCTTGGGTTTTAGTGTATTCCTGTATCATGCATGTTTGCTTATCAAAGTGTCATCAGCTTCCTGCGCTGCCTCTCCTGTTCCTCATTTGTTCATTTACTCATTTTTTAGCATTCAGCAAATGAACATCCCGCTCATTGGTTCAGTGTCTCTAGTGTCATCTCTGTAGTTGTTGTCGCTAATCTGTTGTTTTTGGGCTTCTGTGTTTAGCTTATTAAAATCCTCGTTCTGATCTCTGTGTCTTGAGTCTTTGACGCCACAAATCATAAAGGTGATATTTTATCATAATTAACTGGATTTTGGTCTTTTTGGTATATGTCAGGAATCGGAGGCAAGGGACCCAGAATTCAGCCAGACCAGCAGAGGTTCAATTAGATCTTTTATTAACAAAAGGCAAAACAGGGAAAAACCAAAAAGGACCGTCAATCCAAAAACCGGCACAAAAATGAACAGACTAACGGGGCAGGCAGGACAGGAACCGACAGGAACAGGATGGCTCAGATAACTGGAGACAAGGGGGTCAAAAATCCAAAAGCAAACCATACAGAACTTGCAGGAGGAGACTCACCCATACTCAAACAGGCGACCTGGCACTGATGTCTGGTCAACTGTTTATATGGAGGTGGAAGCAGGTGAAACCGGTCAGAGATGATTGCAACAGGGGTGGAGTAAGGCAGGTGTGCAGAGTGGGTAATTAGACCAGACATCAGTGCTGAGGCTCAAAACAAGAACAGACAAATCTAAAAAGCTGACAAGACAAGAGGACAGAAACAAACTACACACACAACTTACAAAGAAACAAAATCACTCCAAAGAAAAAACCTAAAACAGAAAATAAAGCTTAGACTAAAACAGATGACAAAACCAGATAACCTAACAGTAAATAAAAACCCAGACAGGACAAAAACTCAAAGAAAGCAGAGAACCTAAAGCAGGAGAGTAAAATGACTCAAAAATAAAACCCGAACAGAAACCAGAATATTACAGAGCCCCCCCCTCAAGGGCGGATTCTAGACGCCCTCCAACGTCTACGGGAGTCCAAAGAAAACAAGAACCTATGTCAAATCGGGTGGGTGGAGGGGGCTAAAGGCTGGAGGGCTAGAGTCTGATGAAGAAAATATCTAACACAAGTCCAAAAACACAAAACAACCCTCTAAGGGCGAATCAAAACTGAAACTGAGTCCTAAAGTGGCCGGATGTCCGGCGGACATCCCGGACGACGGCCCCGGCGGGTCAGGATGTCCGGCGGTAGCCCCGGACGACGGCCCCGGCGGGTCAGGATGTCCGGCGGTCGCCCCGGACGACGGCCCCGGCGGGTCAGGATGTCCGGCGGTCGCCCCGGACGACGGCCCCGGCGGGTCAGGATGTCCGGCGGTCGCCCCGGACGACGGCCCGGGCAGAGTAAAACAACAGGAAACCGGTGGCAGAGCAGGACTCTCAGAACCCGACTCCTGGAAAGAGAGAAAGCAAAGGATGGTGCCAGACTAAATGCTAGGAAAGGCTCCAGACTACTGGCTAAGGGAGGCGCAGAGCCACAGGCTAGAAGAGGCGCCGGGCTAAGAGCTAAAGAGAACTCTGGGCTAAGGTCTGGAGACGGCGCCGGACTACGGGGTAAGGAGGGAGCCTGACTACAGGCTTCTGGAAAGGGAGCCTGACTACAGGCTTCTGGAAAGGGAGCCTGACTACAGGCTTCTGGAAAGGGAGCCTGACTACAGGCTTCTGGAAAGGGAGCCTGACTACAGGCTTCTGGAAAGGGAGCCTGACTACAGGCTTCTGGAAAGGGAGCCTGACTACAGGCTTCTGGAAAGGGAGCCTGACTACAGGCTTCTGGAAAAGGAGCCTGACTACAGGCTTCTGGAAAAGGAGCCTGACTACAGGCTTCTGGAAAGGGAGCCTGACTACAGGCTTCTGGAAAGGGAGCCCGACTACAGGCTTCTGGAAAAGGAGCCCGACTACAGGCTTCTGGAAAGGGAGCCCGGCTACAGGCTTCTGGAAATGAGGCCTGGCTACAGGCGGCTGGAAAGGAGGCCTGGCTACAGGCGGCTGGAAAGGAGGCCTGGCTACAGGCGGCTGAAGATGAGGCCTGGCTACGGGCGGCTGGAGATGAGGCCTGGCTACGGGCGGCTGGAGATGAGGCCTGGCTACAGGCGGCTGGAGATGAGGCCTGGCTACAGGCGGCTGGAGATGAGGCCTGGCTACAGGCGGCAGAAGATGAGGCCTGGCTACAGGCGGCAGAAGATGAGGCCTGGCTACAGGCTGTGGATGACAGTGCTTTAAAGCTGCGAGGAGCTGGCACTGGAGGCTGAGTCTTTAAACTGCGGGGAGCAGGCACTGGAGGCTGAGTCTTTAAACTGCGGGGAGCAGGCACTGGAGGCTGAGTCTTTAAACTGCGGGGAGCAGGCACTGGAGGCTGAGTCTTTAAACTGCGGGGAGCAGGCACTGGAGGCTGAGTCTTTAAACTGCGGGGAGCAGGCACTGGAGGCTGAGTCTTTAAACTGCGGGGAGCAGGCACTGGAGGCTGAGTCTTTAAACTGCGGGGAGCAGGCACTGGAGGCTGAGTCTTTAAACTGCGGGGAGCAGGCACTGGAGTTGAGATTGAGGGTTGGTCCTCCCGGACCCCCTCTCGGGGCTTGGGCGGAGGCGGGTCCTCCCGGACCCCCTCTCGGGGCTTGGGCGGAGGCGGGTCCTCCCGGACCCCCTCTCGGGGCTTGGGCGGAGGCGGGTCCTCCCGGACCCCCTCTCGGGGCTTGGGCGGAGGCGGGTCCTCCCGGACCCCCTCTCGGGGCTTGGGCGGAGCCGAGGCGTCAGCCGGACCCTCGGGAACAGAGTCGGGAACAGAGTCGGGAGCCGAGGCGTCAGCCGGACCCTCGGGAACAGAGTCGGGAGCCGAGGCGTCAGCCGGACCCTCGGGAACAGGCTCGGGAGCCGAGGCGTCAGCCGGACCCTCGGGAACAGGTTTGGGTCGGCTATAGAAATGCCTAAGAGCTGTTCTATAGTGGTCCTCAAGCTCTTTTAATTTAATCTCTAACTCCACTGAATATTGGCAGAGAAGAGCCTCCCTGAGACTTTTGATTATGGGAGCAAACGTCCTTATTTCTTTCTCCAGGACCAGATATTCCTCCTCGTCACCAGCTGATGGCGGACCCTCCTGGACCTCCACGTCGCTCACTGGCGGCGAAATCTCTTGGGTCTCCACGTCGCCCGCTGGCGGCGGACCCTCAGGAACAGGAGCAGAGGCGTCAACCAGACCAACTGCTCGACGACGTCTGCGGCGACGGGACGGCTCCGCGCTCCGCCCTTGGAGGTGGTGTCCTGGACCAAACCCGGAGGGGCAGAGCACCAACCTGGAACCCTCAAATGACGCCGCCTGCACACCAGCTCTGCAGGGGAGAGAGCTCCAGGGTCGCAGCGGGCTCATCTTGGAGGGAAAAAAAAAGCAGGGAAAAAGCTACAAAAAAAAAATGTGAACGTGCTGGTCTGGCGATGGATCCTAAATTGGCCAGGTCGTTCTGTCAGGAATCGGAGGCAAGGGACCCAGAATTCAGCCAGACCAGCAGAGGTTCAATTAGATCTTTTATTAACAAAAGGCAAAACAGGGAAAAACCAAAAAGGACCGTCAATCCAAAAACCGGCACAAAAATGAACAGACTAACGGGGCAGGCAGGACAGGAACCGACAGGAACAGGATGGCTCAGATAACTGGAGACAAGGGGGTCAAAAATCCAAAAGCAAACCATACAGAACTTGCAGGAGGAGACTCACCCATACTCAAACAGGCGACCTGGCACTGATGTCTGGTCAACTGTTTATATGGAGGTGGAAGCAGGTGAAACCGGTCAGAGATGATTGCAACAGGGGTGGAGTAAGGCAGGTGTGCAGAGTGGGTAATTAGACCAGACATCAGTGCTGAGGCTCAAAACAAGAACAGACAAATCTAAAAAGCTGACAAGACAAGAGGACAGAAACAAACTACACACACAACTTACAAAGAAACAAAATCACTCCAAAGAAAAAACCTAAAACAGAAAATAAAGCTTAGACTAAAACAGATGACAAAACCAGATAACCTAACAGTAAATAAAAACCCAGACAGGACAAAAACTCAAAGAAAGCAGAGAACCTAAAGCAGGAGAGTAAAATGACTCAAAAATAAAACCCGAACAGAAACCAGAATATTACAGTATAGGCCTATAATGTGGCTATATGTACCTTTAATTTAATGCATGTTTCCAAAACAAAAGATCTTTGGCACCAATAAATGATACTGGTCATTTCACTTCTTTGCCATTTTGTACCTTCGTGGTTTGATCTTTTTATACCCACCTTTTTGAGTATAAAAGACAACATCCTGCACCAACCAGGCATCAAAACATGTAAACGCTTCCTCCCACTTTTGAAGCTGATGAGTTTAAGTAATTATCTGTTATTTACTTCAAGTGTACAGTAAGTAAGTGTGGATATGTGACTGCTATGGGGCTGGGTGATATGGCCCATAATTAATATTCTGATATACTTAATATAATGTGACTTTGTATGCCTTATCTCTATAAGGAAGCTTATTCTGATCCCACTCTCAACAGCAGTTTTTCTTGCTTGTAGTCCAACAGTAAAGTCATTTTAACCATTCCTGATACAAAAGAAAGCTGCAACCTTGCTCCGAATCTTGAAAGAAACATGTATTAAACTGACAATTTAATCTGCAAAAACAAACTAAAAGCCATGCTGTGAGACAAGTACAAATACCTCTGGCAATAATCAGACCATATAAATGCTAAACACTGACAAGACCAGCTAAATAACGTTGGACACTGTATGATTGCACCTCCAACAACTAAGCACCAAAACATTAGACCGCCGTTCAGTAACTGGAATAAATGCCGCGTTCTGTTTTCGGGTTTAAGATAAATAAAACGACAGGAACTCTGTAAGATTAGCCAAGACTACATAATTATGAATCATGCAAAGACTGTTACAGATTAACCCTGACACCAACAACAAGACAGCAGCACAAAGATGAGAATAAACACTTTAAACAATTACAAACAAAAACAGTGAATTCACAACAGCTGACACGGGAGTATATCAGAGACACGACTCAGCACTGACAGAGAGGACCGAGTCAAACGGCTGCTAATTAACACCTGTAATCGTTTGTTACAGAAAACGCCTTTTGGCTTTGTTATAAGTGCTGTTCAGTGTGAGGAGGAACTTCTTAATCATGCAGTATGAAAAGGTAATATTCTAAATGTCACTAAAGGACATGTCCAAATTTAGTATGCTTCAGATAAAACAGAGAGCCAGATATTCGGACCAGACACGGTGCTGCGCTTTAAAAGGTTTATCAAAGAGACCAGAAACCCGGTGCAGGCAGAAAAGGCCTCTGCAGGAGCAAACAGAAGCCCAGTGATGCTGAGTGCAGGGTGCTCACAGCAGGAGATGACAGGCAGGTTGGTCAGAGGCTGCGATCAGATCGGTTCTGTAGGACAGACTTGGGTCATGCACGGAAGGACAGAGAAAGGCAGACAGATCTGCAGCCCCAGGCAAGGCTCTTAGTCGTGATATCGGTCCAGGGCGTGTCCACAAAACAGAAGCCTTGAGTTAGTAGATGTCCAAGATGTCCGAGGGGGGCTTGGCAAGGCAGGAAGTTCCGTGATCAAGGTCAGAACTTGAGATTCGGCAGGGAAAAACGCTGGACATCTACTACCTCAAGGCTTTCAGTATTCTGGCAACTGCCTGCCTGCTTAAGTCTGGTATAACTAAACAGATGATTATGGAGAGAAAATTGGAGACATATAGAGATTGAGAACAAAAAAAAACACATTTTGAGAATAATTTACAATGTGTTTGCCAAAGTTAAACCAACAATTTTGCAGTTGGCTATTCTTTCAGATTTAGTTAGTTAAATTTTGTTTTCTGATTTAATTTTTTTTCAACAACCAAAACAAGTAAAAAAAAAATTCAGATTTTATAAAAAAAAATACATAGTGGATATCTAAATAAAGGCTGTTTTACAAAGCTGAACAAATTATCTACAGCCAGATTACCCACGCTTTGAGGAGAGCATTCTTTTGTCTGATTAGCTGCCAAACCCGAGCAGTTCTGATGGTGATGACCTGAAATCTGTTGTCCAGGCTCAATACGCAGCAATATTCCTGTTTGTTTAATGTCTCTTCAAATCACAGGTCCTTCGTTCAGAAATTTTTTTGTTTAACTGCATTTTCCCCATCTATTAATTCAACATCTGACCCTTAAAACTCAAGAACTTGTTGGTGAGTTTTTCACATCTCTAATCTTAAAATATCTGCCGATGAAAATCTTTGTGCTTGAGAATTATCTAATCAACTAGCACTGCTCAGGGAACTAAAACATACTAAAGGGATTCTAAAAATGTCACTATATTGTAATCACACATGGAACAAAGCAAGATTTCTCAAATACATTTGTCATACAGATGCAATCAACTTAAATAATAAGCTAAAAAGTCCTTAAAATATATTTTAATTCAGAACATTGTAGTAATGTTCTTTTTTTCTTTCCAGTTCATATTCCACCAGGTTCTGCAAAAGCTTTTTCCCTGTTGCCATCAGACTGTTGAACTGCCGAAGCTATAAACTGGACTCTGTACCACATTCGCATATTTGCACATTTACTTCATTGCATCCTTACCCAGCATTACAAATGCTGCCGAACTCTCAGTCTCTCAAATGCACTTTTGCACAAATAATTTCTGCACATACAAAGGTTTTTAAGAAATACTCACCTGTACACTTTGATTGCACACCGTCTCTTTCTCCTGCATTGTTTACATTTTAAGTGTTTTACTGTTAAATCACTGCTGCACTTTGTCCTGTAAACTTTATGCTGTAAATTCTATCCTGTAAATTTTATCCTGTAATTTACTTTATCCTGTAATCTACTGCAATTCACTGTAATTTTCAAGATGTATGCAAACGAAATTTCGTTCTGTAGGCACTCTGAGCATACAAAATGACAAATAAAGTTGTCTAAGTCTAAGTCTATTTTTAAGTTGAGAGTTAAATGTAATGGGTGATAGAAAATGCCGTTAATTAAAGATTACAAATGTTCAGTGTTAGGTTTTTTTAGTCACAGTGTGAAGAGAAAAATAGCTCAGCTGGGAGGGAAGCGAGGAGGTAATAGTTCACAGAGGAATGGCAGGTGAGACAGCATGGCACAGCCTCCGTGCTGCTCATCAGCTTCCCAGAGTTAATCTGCGTTTGGTCTGCCCAGGCCCCACATGTCAGGAAGACCACAACAGGATCGGGAGGAGCTGAGTTTCCTGTTATTTTCTCAGATATGTACAGAGGAGTTGCTGCAAAGAGGAGCAAACAAAAATGGCTTGTTTGAAACATTTGCTGTCCGTCTCTTTTGCGGAACAAGCTCAGAAGCTGCTTGCTTCAACTGGTGTTTGCATGGGTCCCCTCGCATGCTGCGGCACATTCATCAGACCTCTAATGCCGTTTTTCTGGCATTGGAAGCGGCTCAACGCTAAGGAACGCAGGCAGACGTAAATCCGCAGCAGCTGGTTTTCCAGTCAGTGGCTGCTCAGCCCCTTCCCTCCATCCGAACGTCGTTGTTTGTCTCCAAACAATGGAGACGTCAGACATCTCCATTGTTTGGGGAGGTTTGAAGTAACTGCGGAGGCATACCGTGTTTTCCACTATCTTCTAGTATTTAGTGCTTTTCCACCAAAGTTCTTACCTGCTTCTGTCAAGGACGTGCTTTGCTTTTAACCACCCAAGAGCATTGCAGACGTCTCTTTCACGTATTGCTTGACCCTAACCCTATTTCACAAATTTTTTTTAGGGACTGTATGAAGAAAATGTCAGTAGATTAGTAATGTTATTTATTTCAAAAACCCTTCAAATAAATGCTGAAATATTCTTAATTTATTAAAGCTGTTTTGGAAAACCAGCTGAGTTCCTGATTGCTTCTTCAACATGATCAGTTGATCTCTCATCCCTACCAGCAACTGCTTGGGTGTCTAAAAGGAGTCAAACGCACCTTTCAGAGCAAGATTTAGTTGCACCACCTGGAGACATTAAAATACAAACAGAGTCAAAGAGCAAATGTTTGAAAAAACGTTCATGGATTCAAAAGAAAATATTCAGCCTTGAGCTCAACTGTAAGAAAAGCATTAACCTACTTAAACTCTTTGACAAGCGATTTTAAAGATGGGACAGTCAGCTCCTGATATTCTGACACTAATCTGAAATTTCCGTCTCTCTGAAGTGTGGTGTTGTTGTTTTTTTCTTACTGTTTTTATGTTTTACATGTTGACCAATCAAAACCTAAATCAAACTCCAGGGATTTAAACATGGCACCACCAATGTTTTAATTAACTGTTGTTCCCTATGAGCCCAACCCGAGCCCCTAATGAAACATTTTGTTTGTTTTTGGTTTTTTTGTGGGGCCGGGGGTAGACTCAGCGGAAACTCAATGAAAATCTAGCACGAACATTGTGCTAAACAACATCTGGCATAACTTTGCATGCTCCACTAGACTAGACTACCATTCCTTCTTGGTCCACCATTGCTATGCTTCTAATTTTTCTGCACAACCACTGTTTATCTGTGCTGTAGTCAACCCACAAATTCTTGGATGTCTGCAAGAGTGTCTGGGGATCTGTGCAGCCTCTTAGGGCCTTCCAGACAGGAGGCGATGTGCGCTGCGCTGGGTTGCTGCCAAACATAGTTGAACTTTGACCGCGGCGTCCACGGAGCTCGCTAAGCGATGCACTGTGCTTTTCTTGGCGCAACGCCTTTGCACTCTTGGATGGTACATGCCGTGTTCAGTCTGGAAGGCCCTTCTGAAGTTGGCCATATGCATTACTCTCAAGGCTGGTAGGGTAAATGCAGCCTCAACTAGAAAAGACTGAAGCCGCTGTGACCTGCCTGAAACCCAGGATGTGAAAAACAATCAAATCATGGATAAAATCCTTCAGTCACAGCTTGCCTGCAGCCTAAACCACTTTGTACAGTAGAAGCTGGTATTGTTGGTTTTACTTTGTGACTTATCCTTGTTTAAAGATGAATAAACTTCCACAGGACACCGAAGAAAGAAGCAAGAAATCCTTCCACAACTTGTATTCTTGCAGGAGTAGTCACATAAAGACTGTCATTTCAAGGACGAAAATGCTACAGTAAGATCACTGCTTTAAAGGTTTGGTAGACAATAGTAGTGATCAAACTTCATTATTAGGACTAAATATTCTTAAAAAGGAGTTTAAAATAGGGTTAGATTATGAAACAATATCCCAAACTTTGAAATAGAGCACCATTTAATCCATCATCTGAAAAAAAGGAAAAAAAAAAAAGCTACGGTAAGAAAACTATGTTGCTTGGTACCTTTTTGATAAAGCACGTCTCTTAAAGTGAAAGTAACCTATTTAGTGCTCTTTCATGAATTTATCAAAATAACACTTCTTTTTACAGAGTAATATTTTAAATCCACATTAATATAAATCAAATGGTTATCAGCTTAACTTCCGTCCGTCCGTTGTCTTCCGCTTATCCGGGGTCGGGTCGCGGGGGTAGCAGCTTCAGTAGGGAGGCCCAGACGTCCCTCTCCCCAGCCACTTGGGCCAGCTCCTCAGGAGGAATCCCAAGGCGTTCCCAGGCCAGCCGGGAGACATAGTCCCTCCAGCGTGTCCTGGGTCTTCCCCTGGGCCTCCTCCCGGTGGGACGTGCCCGGAACACCTCTCCAGGGAGGCGTCCAGGAGGCATCCTGACCAGATGCCCGAGCCACCTCAACTGGCTCCTCTCGACGTGGAGGAGCAGCGGCTCTACTCTGAGTCCTCCCCGGATGACTGAGCTCCTCACCCTATCTCTAAGGGAGAGCCCAGACACACTACGGAGAAAACTCATTTCAGCCGCTTGTATCCGGCTTAACTTATTCAGTGAAATTTGCCATTTATTACTTATTTTGATAAATGAAATACACCTTATATGAAATGCACACATTGCATTCATTTATAGTCTAAAACTAAACTTGGCTCTCACCACCTTTTAATGAGATGCGAGGGACAGGATGGAGTACAATGAGGTGTTAGCATTACGTAGTAGCGTTGTTTTGCAGCAGGAGGGACTGGTGCACTTAGTAACATGGACAAAATCATGAGAAAAGAACATCATGTGGAAACATTCACGCCACACCTTAGAACATTTTTCAGAAAGATAAAACATGGGAAGGAATGGGTCTTCCAAAAGGACATTGAGCCTAAGCATACCAAGCATGACATAAAGTTAATCAGACAGTGGCTGAAGGACAAAAAGTCAATGTTTTGGAGTGGCATGGAGCTCTGATCTCATTTCCAAAGGAAATTTGTGGGCAGCAGAACTGAAGGACACTCAGAGTGTCCTTCGCTTTATTCTGGCACTCAAACCTTTCGTAATCCCAGCTGACCTGAAACAGGAAAACAGGAAAAAACAGGAAATAAAAAAATATGTTCTGGTCTCAACAGTGTCACAAAAACCTTAACATACTTCTTTATATCTACAACAATTATAATTATTACAGCCATTTGTTGTATAACTGTAGCAGTTTCACCAATAGTAGCAGCATCTTTGTTCATGAATACAATAGCGTGGCTCATTTTGAATTGCAATAATAGTTTTTACTGAAGCCCATCATACCACAGAAATCTTATATCAACCCATGCCAACTCCATGGGCTGGTTTTGTTTTTAGTTTGAGCCTTTTGCCAACACTGCTGTGTTTAATGACACACTGTCACCTCCCTCTCTTGTGTCTTTTACACGCCATCGTTTAACTTTACTTCGTTCAGTGACAGGAAGTGATTACCATAAATCATTAGGGCTTCTCTCCGTGGTAACGCCAGGATCCTTGCTAAAGGCACATGTGAATCATGTATCACATCAGACACAGACCCATGCACAGACACACACATGCGCTTACCAGCAGCCAATCTAATTTAGCCAATGTTTGCAATAAATTGAAACCCTTGAAGTGTTTAATGAACCATGTCTGTCAATGGGATGTGTGTGAGAGAACAACCAATTTCTTCCAGCACTGCGGACCCCCATAAACACATACAGTAAAGCCCACTTCTCTATCAGCTTTGTCTCTTGTCCCTGTCCCACACAGTTTTCCACCTCAACTTTACTTATAGAGACTTAATACATACAATTGCCTTAATATCAATATAATACATTGCTCATTTGTATTCATATTAGGAATCTACCAGAATGTTTTCTGTTAGTGCAATGTTGACCTGACCTTGTGTGTGTGCAGGCAAAACTGACAAAAAAAATGCTAAATGGCATAACAACCTGTAAATTATCACTTATGAGGCCTCATTTAAATTGAAAATTGCAGTCATTAGAATTAATTTAAATAAAGTGCACACACTCTTAGTGTTGGGGTTTTATCCATCAGAACATTAAACAAATGATCTGCACTTTTCCACTGTCTAAAAAAAATGTCAGTCTAACATCAAGTGTGCAAAAACAGAGCACAATCGCTGTATTTAAAAAAACAAAAATGAAGCCTTGATTAAAAATGTGCCTGAAAAAAAAAATGCATCCTGTTGCGTTTTGAAGGAAAGTAGCAGCTAAGTGCTGCTAATCTGCTCTGCTTCATTAATTGATTATCATCAGCATGACTGCCTCTGTAACAGCAGGAGCGTTGGCTGTTTGCTGGTCTTGAGCATACAGCCGTGCCTTAACACAATGCCAAGACAGAAAGGCATCAGCAGTGACCTTAAAGAGAGAGGTTAGAAGCCCATATCCAAGCAATTTAAAGTTTATTAATCTGCAGAGAAATTTTATTTACCAGCGCTGGGTGTTATACCAGAATCAGCTTTTGTTTTTGGCAGGTATGTGTACACATACGAGGAATTTGACTCTGGAATGTACAGTTGCTCACTGTGAGCTCACTTATACAATAATACAATAACACAATAATGCAGTGATAAAACTCAAACAGTCTGCAGTGTAGAAAACACATAGAAACAAGCATGCAAATTGAGACAACGATGCAATGGTGCAACGAACACTGCAGAGGGACACGTCTCCACCCGTGACACAGATATTCGTCCAAGACGCCAAATATCAACTCACAGACTGGCAGAGATGGATTTTACGGTGTGGGTGCTTTATGAAATGTGGAAACCCAAACAACAGAAGAGATCCGTGCCCTTCAGGGGCACAGATGTCTCTCCATGATAACTAGAGGCTTTTCTGTGAGTAAATCCATTTCTCAATAGAAATATAGCCTAATTATATTGTCTGAATATGTAACACATAAAACAAAATTTTTGTGGTTAAATAAATGGGCAAACCACCCTTAACGCGATGCGAATTGACAAAAAAGTTCAGATTTTTTAACTCAAGCGACATTTTGCTATGCTCTATTCGCGGTTACACTTTGCTTTATCCGAGCATCTACCTCAGGGTTTGCAGTTTTGCTTCGCTCTGTTTGCCCAGACTACACCACTCGCATTGCTCTAAACATGTCCTTTGTGTCACAGACCAATAATTTGCTCCTGAAAGCACCTTTACAAAAGGGATAAAATGTAAATTACTCGCTCCAAACGTCTTGTTCGTGTTCGGTGTGAAAGCACCAAACACGAACATTATTAACACGGGGTTGCGAAAATAAGTAAATCAGTATAACTTTTCACAAGACAGAAAAATGTCATATCAACATATCAATGTCACAACATTGATATGACCAACTACAGACACATTTCCTAACTTCTCTCCAGCTGGCAGTGGTAATGCATCATTCAGCCGCTTTTAAAACTCAGAGGAACTATGATAAAGGTAAAAAAAAAAAAAAAAAACAAGCACTTGAGATTAATTTACATAGCAGAGCGTAAAGTGAAAAGTTATCAAGCTTAGTATGAAACATATTTTAGATTTTAGATTTTTTTAAGTATTTCAATTGACATTGATGGCACATACTTTGCAAGCATCTCTATTGGAGGCACAGTGATGCTGAGCACACCTAATGGCAAGACAACCTATACTAGTTTACTCCCTTAATGCTTTTATGTGGATTCTGCCATATTCTCTGTGATGTTGTTCAAATTGGAGTGCAAATATGATCAAAAGACAGAAAAAGTAATCAAAGGAAAAAATGTATACACAAAGGAAAATGTCATATTTATTTGCAAATATAAAGAAAAAGAAGCACTTTTTTTTCTTACTACATGTCTTGACTGACAGTATTTTGAAGATGAATCCACAGTGTTAGTCTAAAATATCAGACTATAAAAATTGGTCATCAATGGTCATGGATTTTAGATATTAGTATAGTTATCAGCAACAGAAAAATCTGTGTTGTTCTGTCAATATTATGTGATATAGAAACACACATCGCAGATTCTCCACTGGAATCCTGGGACATGTCTGAGTGGGCTGACAGTGGAGCTGATGAGGGTTAGAGCAGGAATGGGCATATGATGTCTTATTTACATTCACAGTGATCTATATATATGTATGTATATATATATACATATATATATATATATATACATATATATATATATATATATATACACATATATATATATGTTATTATATAAGTATGATATTAGTTGGTCATTATTTTTTTTAGGGCTTTCCATATTCAGTTCATTCCTCTATATTGATTACAACTGTTGTTAGTGTTTACATATAATTCATAATTGTTTCTGTCTTTCCCCCCTCTTTTGTTAGTTTCAGGCTTTTCCCCTTTTTAAAAACATTTTGTGGTCATTTATTAGTCTCTCTCCCTCAGCTCCCCAGCTCAGTCTTCTCTCACTGCTGCTCAACATTCCCCTGATTAGTCTCACCAGCTCCTCTGCATACAAGCTCCCTAGGTTTTCATTGTTTATCGCTGTTATCTTTATTAATAAACCTTCTCCCACCATGCTGCTTCCAAGCTCTTGTCTGCATTTGAGTCTTGGCTTCAACCACACCATTTACAATGGGAATGTTAGTCAAATGAAAGTGGCAATAAAGCACAGAAAACAACAAAATGCACAAGAAAGCTATTACCTTTGAAGGTAGAAACAAAACAAAATTGATTTATTGTTTAAACATTGCAGGACACAAAGAATAGACACAATCAACTGCACCGAGCGGGCTGAAGGTTTAAACAATAGCAGCAATCAGAAGATGCACTCTGACTGCCAGGAAAAATTAACACTTTATTAAAACACATTACTGCATTTCCATAATTTCTAGCTAAATTTTGGTGAGGATTACATTTTATCAATTAAATTTTATTTATATAGCGCCAATTCATGAAACATGTCATCTCAAAAGCACTCTCCAAAGTCAAATTCAATCAGATTATACAGATTGGTTAAAAAAAAAGGAAAAAAAAGCGTAGAGACACAGGGAGAGTCGTCTGCATTGTACATGGTTTTGCAACAATCCCTCATACTGAGCAAGCATGAAGTGACGGGATCTATGCTGTGTTCACATTTTGCCAGAGATTGTTGCTTTTTCTGTATATCTGTTTTCGAATTATGTTGTTCAGTCTTACAGTGTGACAGTCACATTGTATTTAACTGAATCATGAACAGTTGCTGAATGAAATCACTTCAGTAAGTAGTAGATCAGTTCTGTTAGGCAGAGATGGTTTAGGCGGAAATTTTTTTTTTTATCCATACTAGTGCATTAACATTTAAATTATCTAGTTACCAGGCTGTAATATTAATTAAATCTAACCGAAAATGTACAACAAAATAAATCACAGTTCAATAAAATCAAACTCAAAAAGGTACAACCATGTATACATAAAAACATATATGAGATAAACACATAGAATAAGTAACACCAACAGATGATTTGAGATGATGGTGGTGGATGAATTGGGGTCGATTTTCAGCCACAGGACCTTAAGCATTTTACTGAGGGTGCTATGAATGAAACACTATTTTAACAATTTCTCAACACACACAGACGGAATCACAAGCAAAGGTGCACCAGAACTCTGAAATCTGCAACATTCACCAATAAAGTATATAATGAATATGTGGTATTCTGCTGCTCATTTTAAAGCATACGCAAACATGAACTGCAACAGTAAATTCACTGTGTTCTTTTTCCCCACATGCATCCATAGAAATTTAGCCAGTAAAAAAAAAATGTACATTACACATTCCTTTCAAACAACACTTTAGATGGAAAAAAAAATAATTAGATAGATCTATCAGCCTATAAAGCAGTGGTTTCATTGTACAGAATTCACAAAAACAAAGAATAAAGCCAGTTGTAAATCATATCTACTCATGCCAAGTTCAGTGCCATGAAGTCACTTCTATGAAAGGACCACAGTGTTAATATGGACATGGAAAATGACATCAAAAACTAAAAATATAAAACAAATTATCCTTAAAAAAACAGAAAGAAGTGATTCGTTTTAGACTTAAGATTCCAATAAGCTTATTACTATTTCCTTTGGTAACATATATTTCTTCTCAGTATTAGGCCTTAACAATCCCATGCTACCTTATTAACTTACCTTTAATCTGAAAATATGTTAGTATCTTTAAAAGCTCAATTTATTGACCAGCCATACACAGGGTCTCTAAATACGTATTTAAATATTCAATCATCTTTAATATCAAATTGTCCATCAGGTAACGAGCTGTATACAGAATGTGTGAAATTGAAAAGGTCCTCAGGCCGGAACTTGGGTAGTCGACTGGAGGAGAACAAAAACAAGCTGCCTACACTTCCATCACACAGGAATAGACATGGATAGGAGACAGCGGAGGCTGAAAGATGAAGCAAAAAGAAGCTGAAAACATAAGCCACACTGGGAGAACATTTTATTCCATCAGGAATTTACAAGCAACAGTTTTAGTACTTTGAATAATTGAAATATAGTAGCAGGTTTTGCACATACAGTAAAATGTTAAAATGTTAAATAATATTTATTTGGAAAACAGTAGTCTTCATCTAAAAATAATGGTAACGACAAGATATCAGCTTACTTGAAAAACGTTTCCAGCAGGTCTTGGGTTAATTTCTATTGGTTTTGTGCTTCCAGCTCTCTCATCAGGAGCACATGATTCTCTGACCAACAGTCTAGCCTCTCTTCATCTTATCCAATGTAATTGTTGATTCTCTTTCTGTGGCTAAATCGACAGCAACAGGTGTCTGTGCAGCATCAGGATCCTTGTTAGATGCTCCAATGCTACCTTGCAAAGTACGACCTCAATTTATTTGTGTAGTAAAGGACTGTTCAGAGCTGCTTTTATCATCCAGTGTGTCTCCTCTTGAGCCCTTTTGGAGCTAGAACAACATCACAGCCGTGATCATTTCCCTCCGCTTTTCTCTCTCACCCAATCACCTACAGCCCCTGGATGTATGGCAATGTATTTTGAGGAAACATTTCTTAATTAACACATGCAGAGCTCAATTCCTGTTGTGTGGTATTTTTTTTGTTTTTACTCAATATATGATAGTTTATTGTATATTGAAATTGTATGTTTTGTGGGGAAAATATACCAATCACATGTAAAATGATATTAACTTAGATGAAAAAGAAAATAATAAGCAAATATTTTCTTGGGGGTGCGATGGTGTGCACTATAGTGCCCCCCCTGGCGGCGGCACTAAATTGCGCATGCACAAGTTGCTCTTCCGCTTCTCAGGTGAATAGCATGAAAAAAATCTTCCAAATCCACTCCGGTCTTATTTATTTCTACTGAGGCCTTCCTCTTCTTCTCATAAACAAACGCGATTTGCTGCTTGACACTGTCCATCAGGCTCAAAGTATACAGTGAGAGCAGTGGAGTTACAATTAACGGCTAACACCAAAAGCTAACAGCTAAGCTAGCTGCTAAGCTAACCGGATACATAAACACTAGAAGTGCGCATGCGCAGCCAGCAAGCAGAAAGTAACAAGGAACATGGTAGTCCACTGGCGTAACGTGAATATGTCAGAATGATTGATGCGTGGGACAACCAATAGATAAAGTGATACCCCAAGAACTTGAGGGGCAGATGAGAGTGAAAGCAGGACCAAAACTCTAACCAATCCCTGCCCTTCAGACTGAATGGCACCGATTGCTCCCACAGAGAAGGATTTAACCTCCTTTTTCTGAATATATAATGTACTTTCAGGATGACAGGACGATTTATCCCAGTATAACAAGAAGTGTTTCTGAACAGGATTACCAACTATAGCTTAAAGAGAGCTGTGCACAAATTAACAGATTTAAAAATCTTTACTTGATCTGACGGGCAAAACAAAGAAGTTCCCAAATATAAAAATACTCAGTTAGAGACAAAATAATTTCAGAAATTATTTAAAAACAAAAGTGGTTTTGGATGTTTTATAACAATAGTTCACGTCAAAATAAATATTTAATCACTACATCGGGATTTTTAGACATCTTGTTCAGAGCTTTGATATAAAATTTTCATCAACAGTAAAGAATCACAAAAATCTCCAGTCTTCCCTTCAGGTCCCCCCATTTATTTGTATCCTGAATTGCCTTTACTTTACACCAAATATTTCAATAAACTGAAATGTAATTCAAAGGAATAAATAGATAAACAAAAGGGGATGAGATGCACCAAGACAAATATTTTTGAAGGTATTCTCATGCTCTGTTAATTTTCTATTTGTTTTTCTTCCCTGCGGTCATTTCTCTTCTATATCGTCCTTCCATTTCTACACTATTTCGGTTTTAATGACAAAATATAATATTTATAAATGTCTCTGCAGAGATAATCCTTATGGCCACAAAGAGTTTAAAATGAATCCATCAATTATTTCTTATTGCACTGTATTTCGGAAAGCTATTTATTTAACCTAGAATAAGATTTCTTGATAACATTGCCCTGACATCTTTGCCTTCTCTGAGCTAAGACTGAAGAAATATCCACAGCAAGTCTGTAATAGTAAGTAAGGTTTTCTTAGATTATATTCATCTATGGATATTTACTCCTATAATAGTCATAAATAACATTCATGCTGGGCTTTTATTATTCCTTTGGGCTTTGGGTGCACAGCTTTTCAGTTCAGTCGTATTTTATTTGTTTCCTTTGATGCACCTTTATTAGTGTTTGCTTCATTGATTCAAACTCAAGCAATTTTAAAAAATAGCTTGTAACAAAGGAACAAGAAGAAGAGAACAAACCTATGTAATCTGGCCCATTTATACTACAATACAAAATCACCATCAATTTTTTAAATATGTCTAGAGAAAAAAGGAAAAACGCAAAATAAATCACAACCATTGATGCAACGATTTTCTCTGTGTTCAAAGTACCTCTTTATTTAGTCTTGTTAGGTTTCTTAAATTGCAAAACAGGTGAACATATTTTCAAATTACGATTTAAATTATTCCATCATTTTACTGAAATATCTGCTTTACTCTAATTCACACATATGCAGTTTTTAAGTCTTTTCTACTCATGTGATTGTAGTTTATCACAAAAACATTGCTAATTATTTGGCATTGTCTTCTTTTGTGCTTTATGCATATCTAGTAACGCTTTAACATTTTCTAACTCTTTACCTTTCAGCATACACAACTTAATAAACATTGTTTGGATTATCCATTGCATCTACATTTTTGTTAAACAAACAAAGGTTGTTTAATGGTGTTATTCATAGAAATGTTATCCCAAACGTCTTTACAATAAATCAAATATGGAAAAAAATAATCAACCCATATGAGATGAAATGCTTTTAACAGAGATTTTAATATCTATTAAAAATGGTAAGATCTTTGCAAACTTTCCATTGTATGTTCTCAACATGAAATTTACAATTAGGTTTATGATCTAAAATTATACCCATCTATGGAAGAAATAGTTTCATTAGAATCAAAAATCTCCCTTTGAATATTCACCTGCAAATGTTTTGACCTTCTGGTAAGTCAAGCCAAAGCAGTCGCTAGATCAGGTCAAGCAGCTTCTAGCCAATCAAATTACTCGTATCTGATTCCGTGACCCAGCAGTTCATTGGCTAGAGGTGAAATTATTATTAGTTAGCTGGTTAGTGGTATAAAGCAGCACCGTGTAAGTTTTGAACCAAGTATTAGCTTAATTTGAGATATATTAGATGATTTTTTTCAAGTCAATATATAGCACTTGGCACATATCGGGGCTCCGTGCAGGATGCCCTTCTTAAAAACTTGCCTATGTCATTTGAGAGGGTTGGATCTGTCACTGAATGGGTCATGACCCGTTCTAGGTTGACTGCCTTAACAACCGAACAAAACAGATAGGACACTTACCTGATCAGACATATTTTTGTTTCTCTAATGTAGGATTTAATCTAGAGGGGTGAATGTAGCTTTGTCTTTGGAGGTAATTTGAGGATTTCTCTATCTGCTAGTCCAAAGTGGTCTGCTATCAGATTCCAAAACATGGAAGGAGGCTGTTTAATAGACCCCTTGCAACCACGTGACTCCGTTACCCAGAACCTCTTGCGTGGCGGCCATATTGGTTGGCACGCCATTTGACAAAATGACGAGTTCTCCAGGTATTTTTCTTCTTTAGATAACGTATCACAAGATCGTTTTAAGAGTAAGTTGATGGTTGATGGTATCAGATTGCCAGATCCACACAGCAAAAGCCTGAAGGGACGGAGCGAGTCTGTGAAATGCTGGCCAAGGGTTTCGTACCGCGACACAGCTGCTTTATAAACACGCAGGCCAGTACGGACAAGAGAGCACGAAAGCCCCTGAAACCACTGGACGGCTGCAATTATTTTATATCAGGAAAAAGGCTCCAGCAAACGCCCGCGACGCCATGAGGGATTAAGAGGGTCAGAAAATGGATGGATGGATGTTCAGACATGTTTGTGTAACAGCACAAAGCAGAGAGGAAGACCCCCCCGGTAGGTTAAAAAAACATCACTCACTATGGATTATTTTGGTGTTTTTGTCTTGTTAAAATGGGTGGGGGTGTCGGCGACATTGCAGCGTAAACACAGAAGTACTAGCGCCCGTGAACGGGCGGAGGGGAGGTGGCGATCGTTACACGGGCCGGAGAGCCGCCGCTGTCTGGAGCAGCAGGAAGCGGGTGCTGCTGCAAACAGCGGCGGCTACAGCAGCAACAGCGGCTCTCCGGCTAGTGTAACGATCGCTACACAGGCCGGAGAAGCCGCTGTTGCTGCACCCGCTTCCTGCTGCTCCAGACAGCGGCGGCTACGGCGGCTATAGCAGCCGCCGTAGCCGCCGCTGTCTGAAGCAGCAGACAGCGGCGCTACACGAGCCGGAGAAGCGGCCCGTGTAGCGCCGCTGTCTGGAGCAGGCTTCTGCTCCAGACAGTGGCGGCGGCTACAGCAGCAGCAGCCGCTCCTCCGGCCCGTGTAGTGATCGCCACCTCCCCTCCACCGCTATTTAAGTAGAACAATGACTAGAGCAGAATTAAGTTGTATTTACCGGAGATGAAGTGTAGACTGGAAATTCTCTCGTAGTATGATGCGCCCCCCCCCCCCCCCCCCAGTCCAGCCCAGAAACGTACATCCAACGATTTGGAATGCCTCTGTGTGCAACCGGGAGCACAACAAGTCGTAGGCATTGTTTAGATTTCAAAAATAAACTAACTAAAAGTACGCTCTAAATCACCCGTTTTGTCATGTAGTAGATGGGCTGTCAGGCTAGCGTGCCCACCAAGATGGAGGCGCGCACCCCCGATCACGTGACTGTGACGTCAGATACAAGGGGTCTATTGTGCAACAGTGCAGTGTTACCAGTGGACTTCAGGGGCACTAAACCTGTAAGGTACAGGTCTAGTGCCCCTAGTGGCTAGATGTTACAAGGTGTTGCTTTAATGAAGATGAGTAAGGAAGTTTTTCCTTTGTAACAGAGATTATTAAAAAAACTTCTGTCTGGCTGGCATCAGGTCAGTCAAACATTTCTCCCACTTCGATTAGATGAAAAAATAACAAACCTTTGCTGGCAAATTTAAAGTAAAAAATAAATTAGATGAATTTTTTCAACGGATAGAAATTATGAAAGGAGTGTCTAAAAGAAGTCTGGTTCTAATGAGGCTAAATTCCTTCCACAGCCAATGAATTTTAATTAAGTAGATACTTCACATATGTAATTAATATTTTCATTGAAAAAGTTTAGGTGCAAATTCGCAACTACCCGTTTAATATGTTTGAGATATTTAATTTTTGAAATGTGTAAAGCTACTGTGGATTTTCTCTAACATTATGCATGCAAGGTCAAAGTTATGCAACCCTGCTAAATTCCCAGCAAGCTTTACCTTTACCACAGTTTTTGTATTCCTCAATAAGGTTTTAGACTGATTCATTTCCTTGCTTTGAGTCATAATCCATCACTATTTCAGCATAGCTGAGATCAAGGTTTTCAAAACGCTTAAAGTTACATCAATCTGGGTGTTTGTATGTCCATCATGAAAAATGAACATGTTTAAACAAAAGATTTTAAAACCCCAAAATTATGCAAAATTCACACACAAAACATGAGTATCTTGAATTTGAATCTTGATACTTCTGACCCATCCTGTATTTAACGAGGAAGTTGTGTTTTTTATCATTATTAAAGCTTCGACTTTTCCATCATACGCTTTGGTTTTATAAGGCTTTAAAAGATACGTCATGAGCCTCAGTTCTGGAACTGTAAATTGGAAAACCAAGGTGGTAGCTCTCCTGGGGGTTAAATAAAAACACCTTGCTTAGAAGCAACAATCCACAACATCTCAGGCAGTTTTCATTCCAGGTAGGTTTTCGGGCTGTTAAAAATCAGGGCTGGGCCTTGAAAGGTCAGTCATAAACAAGGAAATTCAGGATCATTTTGAAAAGCATCTGCAGAACAGAAGATCTTCACTCAACAGCCATAATGGAGCTTGAACTGAACATCTCAGCTGTCTCTGTCCACGCTAACATCCTGTTACTGATCATGTGCACACAGTACAATTACACAGTACAGGATATTTATGCACCAGCATTAAATCAAACCATAAAGATGTAGTTAATTTTTGTTTTTTGTTTTTCTATGTTCACAAGGTTAATGCATGAATTATGATAACCTCAGCCACAATGTTTTGTCTTAAGGATGTTCAGTCATTTTTTGTTATGCTTGCAGGTAAGATGGACAGTAGATGAAAACTTAGAAAAAGCTAACAGGCAATCTAAATGATGAAAATCAATTTAATTAAGCCAATTGTAACTCATTAAACATGTCTGAAAATTGTAATGTAATGAAAACAGGAATATTGACTTCTATTAAAAGTAATTAAGGAACTATTTAACCCTTGTAGTAGTCAATCTTTTGGGTGCACTCTAATAAGTGTAGCACACATTTAGACATATTACCTTAAGAGGTCGTTTTTTGTTTTTAAACTAAGAGATACTTCATTGGTACTGTGTCATATGAATTAGAACAGTCAGAGCTCATCTTGACTTTATGTAAAATAAACATATTTATATGCTTTTTTTTGTTAGATATTGTAAAATTTTCAATATATATTTAAATGCAAGTGTGATTACAAAGTAAGAGCAACAGACTAAAATAACATTTAGGTGCAACTCACTGGATGACTGAGGCAGGTATAAGTAGGCGTGTGAACAGGTGAGAGGAGTGAACTCTAATTAGTGCAGCGGGTGGATCTGATCTAACTGATTGACTGGTGACAGAGGAGTGGACTGAGCTGATAGAAAAATAACTGGTGGCTGAGAGTTATTTTTGAATGAAATAATAAAATATTATTTTTGAATGAAATAATAAAATAAACACAAGACCGTGACACTAGATGATTGTGCTATTTTTAGAGCAGGCTCGAAGGGAACCACATGCACCCTGCTCTTGTGGTTTATAGTACGTGAACTTTAGCTTTACTTCTCTCATTTCCTGTTTTAATCTCAAATCTTAGACCAGTATAGTTCATTAAAATTTACTTCTGAGAGTCAAAGAGACTTTGGACAACTTTTAGGTCCAAAATCACCCTAATTTGTGTAGAAAGTGTGTTTGCCTGTCTTCCTCAGTAACCAGCGCATTCATGTTGGTACATCAATAATTTATGACCATCCTAATTAATTTAGTTTTAACTCTTGGTGAATGCTAAACAGACATGACTGTCGCCTGTTTTGACATTATTAAACATGTGCTGTTTAATCTGAACGAAGAAAATACAACATTGTTGCTTTTGTGTAAAAAGAAACAAAATGACAACCTAAAGGTTGAATTCTGCATTAAGAGGCCCCTACAAGTTCCCAGATAGTGAGTGAGCACTAATTAGAGTTAGATGGGATTTTTGCTTCATAAGTCTGCTAATATCCTGATGATTTTCCATTTTGATTGATTCAGCAAATATAAATCCTAACATATACGAATCCTCATCTTCTTCTTTATGAGGACATTTGTTAACTCAGTGGAAAGATGTAATTGGTACTTTCGATTTAATTTAGTTATTCATTTATTTTTAATGACCAGTAAGCGTAGCTTAGCTTGAACGTCGTCATTTCGAGTAGCTAATTTTCAATACACGGGTGAAGCATGATGTCTGTTTTAATAAACAAATGATGTATTGCAATTATCTCCCAACAGAAAATCAATACTCTTAACAATATATATGAATAAATACGTACCAGTTCTTAGGATTTATGTTACTATTATTTTTGTCTCTAATGAAGTCATGCTATTGAAAAACTGGCTAAACATTCCTGCAGTGCTTTGTATTTGCGGTTGACTGTCAGCCATGTGGATTCGAGGAAGTTTTTGCAAACACTGGCTTCCCAGTAGGTGGCAGCGAATGGAGCGACCCACTAGAGTCTTTTAATGTGGCTTATTTATCCAGGTATATTCGGTGTATCAACATTTGTGAATGCTGATGCACAGAAAAAAGGAATTTGAATGGCTCTGCGTCGGTATTGACATCCTGTCTGAAAAACAAACGGTGAAAAAAAGCAGCGAGCAGTTTTTAATGTCGTTGATTCAGTTCTTGGAATCCACTCCGGTTCCTGTCTTAGTTTATTTAGGCGTTTGTGGATGTAGCACAGGAAAAAGATGTTTCCAAATTCAAACGCAACACCTTCCTGAGCCTGAGGCATCACCTCAGTTGTCAAACTGTGCTTTGCGTCATGAATATTTCATTCCTTCTAAATTCACCTGCACTCACGGCCCTTGTCTTACAGTCCTGGCAAGGGAGTGTTCCTCTCTCTCAACCTCCTTAAATCTGTCTTAATTAGTTTGAAGATCTATATGTTTTTTTCTGGTACAGCACATAAATAGAAGAAACAAAAAGGCCCCACAGCTATTAAACAATGCTCAGAGGTCAGCCTTGTTGCAGTCTTGCATTCTAGACTTTCTGGCTTTGCTTTAGCTTCTCTGCTCGAGGCAAATTGTCTCTCTCTTTGATCTTTACCAACCACCTTCAAGCGGAAGTCCCTAACATATATCTCCAACTATGAAACTCGTCTCCTCAGGCGATGCCTGGTCCTCTATTTATTTTTGTTTTTGCATGTAGTAGTATGTGGGCTGTACTTTTTTTGTTTGTTTTGTACTTATTGCACCTTTTAGGAGAGGGACTCCAGATTCAGTTGTACTGTTTTACTGTACATTGACAATAAACTAATTAATTTATTACTTTTTTAATTCATTAATTTAAATGTTCACTACCTACTCGTAAATTTCCAGGTGAAACAAGATCTTTTGAAAAAATGTGAAGTAGATACGTATGTAAATAGCTGGTTTCAATTGTATATTTGAGCATACACTCAGTTTTTCATTCAGCTTGAATGACGACCAAAGAATATGGTGTCGAGTTGGGGGGAAAAAAAAGACCAAAACACAGCAAGCCAGAAAGCCACTGTTAAGTCGGTGTCTTTTTTTTTTTATCTGCAACATAAATAAAACAACATATAAACTGAGTGAAATGATTAAATCGTGGCTTCTTAGTAGTAAAAATATCTGAGCTCCATATAAAACCTAGAGTCCAAGGATGTTTCAGTTGAGCTGCACAGCCTGTGAAGCCTGCAGACAGAAATGTTACATCAAACTAAATTAAACGGCCTTGGCCCACAGCCTGCATGTGTTCGAGCTTCCCCCAGGCAGAGCTAACCGTCACGTTCCTCCGAGCCAAGACTGTAAAACCAAACTAATCAGTCAGTCTGTAATAGTTCAACTAATATTTTCTGAATTTGTGTCTTTTGTTGTTAATTTATTTTCATTACAGCTTGCAGGTTAAGTGAGCTGGAAACTGCACCATGGCTTTAAATGTGCCCCTGAGTCTAGTTACTTTTATTTTTTTTTTCCCTTCAAAGGACAAATTGTGACATTGACTCAAAGGGCACGCTCAAACAGACAGTGTCTCTGCATGACAATTATTTAAAAAAATCTGTGCATTCATTCTCTCAGCGGGCTAAACTCACTGAAGTGGCCAGTCTAAGTCCTGCAGCTGCATGCTCTTAGTAGATTATTTAATAACACAAAGGTTACTGTGATACAGTTTTACTTAGAATTTCTGTAAGAAAAACATCTATGAAAATTTGCAAAGTAATAAAATTCTGCTTTTGTTTGTTTTTATTTTACAAAATGCTGTTTAACAGAGCTGATGAAGTCTGACCCTAGGGTGACCAGAGGTCCCGATTTGTGCAGGAGTCGGACTGCGCAGCAGTTTTCGGGCTTGTCCCTTTGTGTCCCACAAACTGAAACGACGTCCCGCTTTTGACACGGGTCAGGTTCGGGAAAAGTCCACAAATAATTGCACAGGCACTTTTCTGAAATAAAGAACTATCACACCTGCTGCTGTGCTGTGACCTTCACACCTGAGCGTCATCACCATGATCAGCGGCTGCTGCCATATAAGGACGAATCCTCCACCTGCACGGCGTCAGATTGTTGTCTCACATCGGTGTTCCTCTGCCTGCCTGAACCTGCTTCCTCGCCTCCCACCTTGGATTCTTCCGACCTCCAGCTTGTCTGACACTGATTACAAGGATTGCCCTAACCTCTGACTGAATTTACAGATGCGACCACTGTCTGTCCGACCAAGAGAACCACTAAATAAACTCAACCTAACCTTGCCAACTGCTCAGTCTCAAATATTTTACGATGAGGCTAAAGTGACCAGATGTCCCTATGTGTGCGGGACTGGGCCGCACTTTTCATTTTAGTTCTGCTGTCTCACAGACTGAAACAATGCCCCGTATTTGACTGGCTCAGATTCAGAAAAGTAAAAAAATAATCCCACAGGCGCTTTTCTGAAATAAAGAACGCAGAGCTGCAGTCGTCGTCAATGAGAATATGCAGCAGCGTCCCACCTCATGGGCAGCTGCGCGCCAGGACGTTCGTAAAATACAACGAAAAGGATCTTAATGCTTACAGATTATTAAGGAAACTATGTCAAAGACAATAAAATGCAGCTACAACATGGTCTGCAGAATGGTTTCTAACTGGGTGAAGTAGCCAGAGAAAGCTTTTTGTGAAGTTTGACAAAGTTATTTTTCTATTTTACACAGAGGGGAGCACGATGTGAGGCAACACTGTAGAAGCGAGTCGCACAGTTGGAAAAAGCATAAAAATTACTCGTTTTTACTCCTACCTGCCATACAGACAAGGTACACCAGCCCAGATTAACTTTAACAATATTTAGCTTTACACACAAAAAAAGTCAAATAATGTTTTCCTAATAAGCTTTAAAAATGTCTTAATCTTTAAAATGTTAGTTTAAAGATTAACATCTTCTCTGTCCATCCATTCTGCTTTTCCATGCAGGTGTTATGTCGCGCCATATCTGATGGGAAACGTGGCTCAACGTAACACATGGGTACGGGGGGGGGGCTGGTGACTATCTCTAGGGGTCAATGGGCAAGAGAACGGGTACATCCTGGTACATCATTGCCCGTCACAGAGCTTAAGTTTACCAGTTTTATTACACTTCAAAAAAGTTTAATAATGCTTTTCATAAACTGTCAAGTTGTGATAATTCATCGCTGTACAATAACGGACAAAGCAGAGATTGATTAATGTGATGTGCAATCTGTGTTAAATTAAAATGTATGACGTTAATCGCAGTGTTGGTTATGTGTCCCGCTTTGTCGTTCACAAGCATCCTGTTGTCCCACGTTTGGTTGTATGAGATCTGTCGTCTGTCCAAATTCAGGTGGAAGTGACCCGTATCTAATATTAAGGCTACCAAAAAGCGTGTTGAAATGAGTAACCACATACCTTGTATTAATAAACAATCATTCACTCAGTTTTTTTCTAGTTTGCTATTTTTTTCTTTTTTTTACTGTTCATTATTTTAGAAATACAGAAATCGAGCAACTGTAACAACACAATTTCCTTATGCGACTATTATGAGTGAGTAAGTACGAATACATATTCTGAATCTGAAATGGTATCAGCTACACTAGGTTGAAAATGAACGTGCATTTCTTTCTCTCACACCTAAGAGAAATGATGTGATCAGTGGTTCTAGTCAGAGTTCAGGAGGCGCTCTCAGTCCTTATCGACAAGCTGTGACCCAGGTCAAGTGCATTTTTCAGGTTCAGTCACTTACTCTAAAGCTAATCTTGGAGACATCTGTATCTGTAACAACCACTGTTTGACACACTGTACTGCTGTGCTTGTGCAAAACACATGGAATTGAAAACAGTAACCACTGAAACTATTTTTTTAAACCAAATTATGCAGCTTTAACTGAGAATCCTCTCACTAAAACTATAGCAGACCACAGAAAGGTAGAAGCAGTTTTTTTTTATGCACAAAGTAGTAAAAAACATAGAAAGAAAATGTGCAATTAATAGTGTTGAAGTCAAAAGATATAGTAGTTAAATACTGAACAAATATTTTGCTATGAAAAATCAACCTTGGAGTAACACTTATATCCATACATAGATCTTTTGCACTTCCAGAGACTCCAAGTAGACAAGAGGAATTAGCATGATGGGTCGCCTTTAAGGAGAACTAAGCATATTTTTTGCCCTCGATAAGATCCTCAAAGTCTGGACTTTTGTGAACTAAGCAACTCTGAGCTTATGCTCGATGTTCGGTCTGTTTCTGTATTTTGACTTTAGCTGAACCAGAAGCTAGAAGCTCATCCACAGAGACAAAGAGACATGAATAGTAGGAGGATTTCTGCAGCACAAGAGGCAAAGAATACTCACTCATCACAAATGTGGCCTCCCTTTGTTTTTACCCCCCGAATTTCAGCGCTCAGTCACATGCCAGACTCATTAGCTGACTCATTTTGTTGCGTAGCAACGCTAACATGGCACATACATACATCGTCCCTTTGTTTCTTAGTGTTTCATCGTCTGTGTCATAGCTATGCTTCACCATGCCCAATTAGCATAAGGACACAAGCTTAATGTGTCTTCTTCTATGGTGTAAAACAATGTGTGTCAACTTGCGTAACGATGTTCTATTGTCACCTGCTGTTAGGAGCATGAATAGACGAGACTCCTTTCACTGTTGTTGTTGTTTTGCCCTGACAAAGGCCAGAGACCCATTGGAAACAGATCCCCAGTTTTGAGGAAGGCTGCTGACTGGCGAGCCACAACCGAAGCTAAAATGTATGTTTCTTCAAGCTGGAATACCTAAAGAAATCCCATTCATGCCCAGAGAGGACATGCAAACGCCACAGAGAAACCAGACTTCCTGGTCGGGATTCAAACTCAGGACCTTCTTGTTTTGAGGCAACTGGAGTAGCAACCGTGTAATCATCTATTTTCATTTTCTGGTTAATTCTTTGTTAAAAATGTAATTTAAAAAAAGAAAAGGAGGGATGTTGTTAAAAGAAACAAACTCTCAAGTCTGATCAACTAAAATCTTTTAAATTTCTTGTATAACAACAAACAGGCTTTAATCGGAGGCAACCGGACTTTCGCTCAGTTTTTCTGAAAACATCTCGACATCTATCCAGGAGTCTTTGTCAGTTCTGGCGACTCGCACCTGAGCAACCTGCAGTTGGTCCACAGCTGTTTTTAAGGACATGGAGACCCATCCTCTTCCAAGTCAGACGCAAATCAACGACCCACCCGTCACTGTCCTGGGTCGTTAGAAGCTATTGCTTGGTGTGAGTGGAGTACTTGGTCACCTAAATCATGACGAGACTGCTGATGTAATCTCTTTGGGATGCGTTGGAGGACTGAGCTGTAAACACTGAGGAGTTAGAATCCTCCCTCTCTGTTCAACGATGGCTTTTCTCTTTTGACCAAGATGGCTTCTTTCACCCCTCTTCCAAACCATCTCTTCTCCCTGTCCAAAATCTGGACATCATTGTCGTCAAAAGTGTGTCCTTTGCTCTTCAGGCGCAAGTGGACCGCTGAGTCTTGCCCCGAGCTGCTCACCTCCTCGGCTGCCCCATGCGTTTATGAAAGCTGTTGTTTAGTTTCTCGGATAAAGGAGTAACTACATCGTAGTGCATAGAAATGGACATTCTTTTCAGAAGCCTGATATTTCTGTTTAAAAATATGTATTTTTTTATCTGATGTATTATTGTCATTTTCTGATACTTTATGTTATCTGTTAGCCATAATAAGATATCGTCCCGCAATGGGGAAATTCTAATTATACGTTATACATTGAGTTACACGCAATGTATAGTGATGAAAAATAAACTAATCTAATCTATAGTTAGTTCTAAAACAAGAGAGAATTATCTTACCAGTAAGATAATAAAATAACTGTAAAAACCAGAGTAAGTTTTGCACAATTACTCATAATATGGCATACTCAGGTAAAAAATAAATGAAATATTCAAGATAAGTGGAGAAACACAAAATTACAAGGAAAAAAAAGATTTGAAATATGTCACTTCGTGTGTAACAAATCTAAATAATATCGGTTTAAAGTTTCTAAAATGGTGACAAGAAAACCTTCACTTTTTCATGTTATTCTAACTTTTAGACCCTTCTCTAGCTCAACAAAATACTCTGTCCCAACGGCATAAACTGGGTATTTGTGTTTATTTTGTGTATTTTACATAAAGTTTTAACATCCAGGAATTGCAGATATGTCTAAGAAATTGTGAGAAAACAAAAGATATTGTGAGATTATGACAGAAATTCAATAAAATTATAAACTGTGGTGTAAAAGGGGAACCGTGAGATCCCTTTCAGGCTTACTTGGTTGTCTCCTGCATTTTACTTTTCCCCTTTGTTTCACTTATTCTTTTTGTTTCGGTTTGACTTTGAAATGTTTTCGCCTGTTCACTTTCCACTAAATGGCCGTCTTATTATTCTCTGCTGTCAGGTTTTTGAGGCTGTTTATTCCCCGAGAGAGTTTCGTCAGTGATCGTCGCCCTACTCTTTTTATTTCATTTAAGCTGTCCAGACTGTCTGTCCTCTAAATATTTCCACACTGTCTCTAGAATAATGTTTTTTACTCATTTTAATGAGAGGTTTCAGGATCCTTTTGCCTAAAAGTCTAAAAGTTTTTGTGTTTGTTTCTTTTATTATTATTATTGTGGGCAGGAGTAGCTGTCTCTTTCCATTGTTTACCTTTTTTTTAAATTACATTTACACCTAAACTGATTCACTGCCAGCTTGTTCTGTTGAAAAGAACTTCACGCATCGGTTTTCCTTTTACTTACACATTTTGAGACGGTGGAGTCTGAAAATAAATCTGATTTCTTACTGTCAGCCTTTCATCATCCTTTGATTCATTTCACAAAGACAGGTTTCATCACTATGAAAAACAAGCTTCCTATCTTTCCTCATCATACGCACACATCATATCCACAGGGCTGCGTGTGTGTGTGTGTGTGTGTGTGTGTGTGTGTGTGTGTGTGTGTGTGTGTGTGTGTGTGTGTGTGTGCTCTTGTATTAAAACTGGCAGGTGGCTCTGCACAGCTTCAGTCCATCAAGGCCAGTCAGGAGGCGCTTAAGAGGAGCAGGTTCCCCAGAGGCAGATGCCAGATTGTGCTTGCTTGGTGATAATCTGCTCCCCTAAATCTGCTGCTGGCACTCCTTCCTGTTCGACCAACACCACCCACCTGTATGCCTCCCCTCCAACACTCCGTAGCAATCACCCTAACTTCCGTAGCGATCTCCACCTCCAACTGGAAAACAAACAAATGAAACGCCGTTCATCACAAACTGCTAACTTCAGCCTCAGTTGGTGTACTTCCCTTCCTCCTATCTCCACAAACAGTAGGATTCGGTTCCCTCTTCTTCATCATCATTATCACAATTTCTTTAACTTTTATTCTCCAAACAATGACCTCTTCCTCATTGCCTTCCTAGATCCCTCTTCTGAGCCTCGAAGAACGATCCACTTACCTGTTTAATAATAATTACACTTTATTGATCACACAATGGAGGAATTCACTTCTGCATCTTAACCCATTCCCTTGGGGAGCAGTGGGCTGCCATATGTGGAGCAATTGGGGGTTAAGGGTCTTGCTTAGGGACCCAGAGTGCAGGCTGTGGGGATTGAACCAGGCACTTGCAACCTTCTCAGAGCACTATGTCTTCTCAGAGTGCTGCTCTAACCACTAGGCCACGACTCCCCCAAAACCTTGCTCCCACACCGGGAGTTGAACCCGGGCCGCCTGGGTGAAAACCAGGAATCCTGACCGCTAGACCATATGGGACATGGTTAGAGTCAAAGAATCCTTTAAACCTTCTTCGGTCGTCCTCAGTTGTCTGCGCAGGAGTTTTAATAAACGGCAACGTGACGCACACGGCATAGTTTTGATGCTGTTGGTGTCTCAGTTCGGATTTGATAGTAATCTGTTAAAGCCATGAGACACTCTTCAGCTTCCAATTAGCCAAATCCTTTGTTTAATCATAACTTTATCAGATCAAAGGGGTTTTGTAAATTTTATACAACCTTTGACTGTTTTTTTTATCTTTTTCTGTCCACTAGCATTTTCTGTCATAACAAGTCTCTAGTATCGTTTCAATACACATTTAATCTAGTAATTTTTACATTTAGATGCTATTCAGTTACTAGCATTTGGTCAGAAAGTAACCTAATTTATAAATGTCTCTGGTTTTGTACCTAGCCATTTGTCCAAACTTCCTTTGATTTAGTACCCCAAAATAAACCAATTCATACTTATGTCATTAACTACAGTGTGTCTGTTTGTTTATCTTATTAGTTAGTACTTTGATGAATTATGAAGACAGAAAATGTCCCCCTGATTAAACCAAAATAACTGCTAGCAACCTCTTAATAGTACCGTAGATACATTTATTTATTTATTTATTTGTAGTTTTCTTTAGAAAATCACAGCTGGCACATTTATTGCTACCCCTGCTGTTCTTTATACAACTCGTGTTTGTCAACAGGACATTACATACATTTCTCCTATAACATTTCACAAAGCTGGAGTCCTGGGTCCCTCTTCAGCTCACCGCAGTTTTTTTTATTATTATTATTTTTAAATATGATTTAGGATTGAAGGACTGAGATATTCATGAAAGAAGAAGTTTTTTGTGTGGTGAAAATTATCTGTTTTGATTTAGCCAAAGGTTCTGCATCATTATTCTGCTGAAACATCCAAAGGTCCCGGTATGTCCAGGATTTTACAATTCCACGCACTGCAGTGAGGTTCCTTGCATTTCTGAAAGAGAAACTGCAGCATCAGTCATTTTCTGCTATACTTGCCAGAGGGGCGGGAGGTGCTCCACATATTCATCCTTAGGTAAGATCGGGTCCAAAAACAAGTTTAATCTGATTGTTTAAAATTTGGTTGTGACATTTTATTCAAAGTAATCAGATTCGCTAGTGGAGGAGTTCAAGTATCTTGGGGTCTTGTTCACAAATGAGGGGAGGATGGAGCGGGAGATCGACAGGCGGATTGGTGCAGCGTCTGCTGTGAAGCGGGCGCTGTACCGATCCGTTGTGGTGAAGAGAGAGAGCTGAGTCAAAAGACGAAGCTCTCGATTTACCGGTCGATCTACGTTCCTACCCTCATCTATGGTCACGAGCTTTGGGTGGTGACCGAAAGAACGAGATCCCGGATACAAGCGGCTGAAATGAGTTTTCTCCGTAGTGTGTCTGGGCTCTCCCTTAGTGATAGGGTGAGGAGCTCAGTCATCCGGGGAGGACTCAGAGTAGAGCCGCTGCTCCTCCGTGTCGAGAGGAGCCAGTTGAGGTGGCTCGGGCATCTGGTCAGGATGCCTCCTGGACGCCTCCCTGGTGAGGTGTTCCGGGCACGTCCCACCGGGAGGAGGCCCAGGGGAAGACCCAGGACACGCTGGAGGGACTATGTCTCCCGGCTGGCCTGGGAACGCCTTGGGATTCCTCCTGAGGAGCTGGCCCAAGTGGCCGGGGAGAGGGACGTCTGGGCCTCCCTACTGAAGCTGCTGCCCCCGCGACCCGATCCCGGATAAGCAGAAGAAGACGGACGGACGGACGGACGGACAGATTCGCTAACAGATAGGAGGAAAAAAGACTGGATGCTGGAATTACATCAAAATGTGTGTGAACAAAGTTTTAGTTTAAAGGTTCTAAATCATGTGTTTTTTAAGCCTTCCAATGTCAACTATAGGCATAAATATGATGAAATATTACTTTTGGTGCTATGGAGCATTCATTTGTTATCACATATTTTCTGTGGTGCTATTTTTGCATGATGAAGATCCTTTAAAGCAGCAGCGTGTGAGTTTTGACCTAATTTTAGCTTCCTTTGAGATATATTACATGATTTTTCAAGTCAAGATACAGCATTTAGCACATATGCATGCTCAGTGCAGGCTGTCCTTCTCAAAAACTCACCTATGTAAGTTGAGAGATGCCGATCTGGCTCTGAATGGAATTATAACTTCTGCACACGTCTCCTTTGTTGAGCCTTTTTATGTATTTGCCTTTCACAGCATTTTGGATATAAAACAAAGACAGTCTGAGCGGATAGGCAATGGCCTCTATTTGACTGCTTGCTTCAGGCCATATGTTCTTCCATCCTTATTTTAACAGGCAGACCCTGGATTAGCGTTCACATAAGCTGCCAGGAGGGATAGTAGAAAGGCGAAGACAGGATGGATGACTGAGTGAGGATCAGACTGGGGTAGCAGTGGTCCAGGGCATGTAGAAGGTAACTGCACTGCAAAAACAGCACTAAAAATAACTAAAATTTCCTTGAAATGAGTGCATTTATCCTTGATTTGAGCAGGTAAGTAAGATGAATGGAATAAGATTTTTGCACTTAAAATAGGAACAACTCATCTCCATCATCTTATTTCAAGTGCAGTATATATAATTGTCTTATTTTAGGGGTCAAAATACTCACTCCATTGGCAGATAATCTTATTTACCTGCTCAAATGAAGGACAAATGCACTAATTTCCAGAAAACGTTCCTTATTTTTAGTTACGTTTTTGCAGTGTGGACTTCTTTCAAAATATTTGTGTCTTGAAGGTGTTTCGCCTCTCCATCAAAAGGCTTCTCCACTTCTTAACACTGTTGAAAGTAAAAGCCTTTTAAGTTACTTAGGGTCTGAACAAGGTTGCTACTTCCAACTATGTTCAGAAGTGAAGAGGCGTTTTGGTCAAGAGGCGAAACGTCTTCAAGAAAGAAGAGTAGAAGTCCTTGTTTCTTCAAGTCCTTCTACTTAAGCACTTAGGAGGCTCAGACTGGCATCCATGATCATTGAATGTAGACAAACTGCACCAGGAGAAAAAGAAAACTTATGGTACTACAACATACGTTTTTTTTTCTCGTTTAGTGATAGATCCATCAGTTCCTGTTCCAGTCAGGCGTACAACGTCTGAGCTGTATAATGAGTAGATCGCATCAGCTCGCCCGCCTGCTCGTTTCAACCATGTTTACACTCAGAGCTCGGGGCTGAAAGACGGCAGCAGCCTGAGGGAATGCATTTCTGACTGTGTCTGGGTCCCATAAAGATGTACCTCCACAAGAGCCTCTTTTAAATGAGATTTTTCTGGAATTTAGAGTTCAAACTGACTACTTTAAGGGCTTCCAGAGGGATTTAGTTGGATCAAATTGGTCAAAACCTATGCAGACGTGAATGTTTATGACAGCAGATTCGTCAGTGGATAGTTCCAGGAAAAAGAAAGCAGTGAACCGTGTGTTTATAGACAACAAAAACCAGGCATGGCCTTACGGTATTTATGCTTCAGAGGGTGAATTGCTGCAGAAAAAGGGGCTACAGGGACATCTAGTGGTGAGAATCTGTTGTTTAATTTAAAACAAGGTTTACTTACGCTTTAAATTAAAGAGGAAAAAAATGATTGTTGTCTTACAGTTACTTTAGGCAAACCATTAAATAGATCAAATAAGCTCTTTAATGTACAACCTGAGATTATATTTCATGGAATTATGTCATTTTGGCAGAGGAAAAAGTTACCTTGATTAAATGGCGTAAGTAACACAATAGTATCACTTATGAATGTTTTTTTTTTCTCTTACCCGCTTACTGTCTGATCACTGCAAATTTAAATTCAGATGCAGTGGATGGATTAGTTGATAAAGGAAACTGGTTTAAGAAAACTTTATCAAGAAGCAAAACATTCTCAGATTTCGGAGGATTCTTGTAAACTATGGTAAAATTCCAGGTGAAGATAAAGGGAAAGTAAGATGACAAGGCTTTAAAAGAAGATTACAACATAGGATTTAAAAACTAAATTTAAAATGACTATTACATGTTGTTTTCCATGCATATACTGTAATATTGTGCCTTTACCCTCCTATAATTAGGCCCAAGCAGCAAAGCGCTGCAAAGGCCTATTATATCTTTGTGTTTATGTTTTGGCATGTTACAGCCAGTCTTTAAGGTATGTTATTGGGATTTAAAACTATAAAACAACACAAAGTAATGTATTTTAATGAATTGAAAGGAAAAGAGTCCCTGGTTTTCTGACTTATTAAAGACCAATAACAAAGCTGCAAGAACAGACATGTTTTTTGTTTGTATTTTACTCTAGGTTGGAAGAACATGGACAAAGTTTCTTCTTGTCAGGACAGTTCATACTTCATATGAATTCTAGTGCAGAACACCTGGGAGGTATTCATAGGTCTCTTCTACTTTAACTTTCATAGTTTTTGGTATTCCCCTGCAACTACAAAAAGGTTCTGCCCAGATGATGCATTAAGAACAAATTGTATGAAATCCTGCAAAAACAAATTTACATCATTCTGGTTTTGCAGCCCAGGGACAGAGAACACATTTCTGATTTCTTACAGGGTATGTACTTAAGTAGTACAAATTGGGAAGGTGTGGTGTGCATTTATTTTCAGCTCTCTCTGCTTTGATACTCCTAATAAAATCTGGTGAAACTGTTTCCCTTCAGGACACAGGCAATTTATTCTCGGTATGAATCCGTCTGTTCTTCGAAAGCCTCATAGGTTTAGTACAGAAAAGTAGAAAAAAAACATCATGCAGACCATGGAAAACACCATCAAAGGAGCAGAGAACAGCAGCAAACATACCAAGGCCAACTACTAAGAGGTTCTAAGAGGTTCATGGTGACTATAAAGAAACTACAGAGATCCACAAGTCGGGTGGAGCCTCTAACAGGACAACTATTTGTCGTGCTCCTCAAAAATCTGGAAAGCATGACAGGATGTTGTTTATATGAACACATCTGCTATCTCTCTGCATATGCTGTCTATCATGGGGCGCTACGGTTCATAAGTTATAAATCTCATTTTTCAGCTCAAACGGCCATCGTTATCAATTTCTAGACTTGTACACCGGTCCATTTTCATCTATAAAGTTATAGATAGTTGTCACTTGGACAGTTCAGCCAAAGACTTTCCTCTCAGGACTTTATTTGAAAAAAACAAACAAACAGAGAAATCCTTCTAGGGAACTGGCTCTTGCTGGTGAAGGTTCTCAGTTATCCAGGTCATTGTCATTCCAAAAAAAGTTTAAAAAAACAACAACAACTGGACTTTTTTCCGAAGTTTGAAGACGTTTTGCTTCCTATCCAGAAAGCTTTCTCAATTCATAAAGTCTGGAGTAGTGTGGAGTTGCAAGCTTTATAGTACTGAGAGGAGGCATCGACCAGTTTCGGTTCAATTTGCATGTTATCTAAGCCATTACAAGGCCTTTGTTGAGCAGTACTATAAAGTTTGCAACTCCACACTACTCCAGACATTTTCAATTGAGAAAGCTTTCTGGATAGGAAGCGAAACGTCTTCAAACTTCGGAAAAAAGTCCAGTTGTTTTTTTAACTTTTTTGGAAGGAACTGGCTCTTCTTTTTTCGGTCACATTATATTAGCTTATTTGATTTAAATCGAATGTTTTCTTCATTTGCGTTGTTACTGTCTTCGTGTCTCTTGCAACTGAGATCTTGGATCTCACAGAGACAACATGTGATAAATAATGGTAAAAAAAAAAAATTATTGAAAGAAAGTCATACAAAGTCCTGTTTGTAGTTTGCTACAAGTTATAGGGCACACAGCAAACATCTGGATGTAGGTGCTGGAGTCTGATGAGACCCAAATTAAGCAAAAAGACTATTTGTGTGAAGACCAAACCTACAAATCACCCTGAGGAAACCAGTCCCACAGGGAAATATGGTGGTGGAAGCATCATGATGTGGGGAGGCTTTGCTTCAGCGGAGGACAGGACATCCGGTCAGAGCGAATAGGAACACAGATGGGGGGGGGGGGGGTAAATCCGGGGCAATCATGGAGGAAAAGCAGTTAAAAGTTCTCCTTCCAGCAGGACAACAGGCCTTAATGTGCAGCCAGAGCTAAATTAGAATGATTTAGATGAAAGCATCTTCATGTGTTGGAATGGCTCAGTCAAAGTCCAGACCTAAATCCAGCGAAGAATCTATGGCAAGACATCAAACTGAGCCACGCCCTGTTCAATCTGACAGAGCTTCAGGTGATTTTGTAAAGACAAATGGGCAAAACGTTTCAGTCTCTAGATGAGTAAAACTGATAGAGACACACCCCAGAAGGACTGTTTTTTTTATCATTCTGTAATCTGTGCAGCTCTTCCCGCTTTCCTCAACAGACGGTCAGCCTGCAGCTTTTGTCTGCAGGACGGCAAAGAGGGAGCTGAAAGAAACTCCTGATTTGGTCACAGGGGTCAGCTCATCTGAGCAGAGGTCTGTGTCTTCGCTGCACATGTCTAATCCTCTGATTCATTCTCTCTGACTCCTGCTTTCATGAGAGGAATTAAACTCACAGATAGTTAAAAAAAAAAAAAAAAGCTTAAGTCAAATTCCTCTCACGCTGTCGGAGCTTTGTTCTTGAATATGTGCAACCACGTGTCCGGAGCGTTTACATGTGAAACACAGCAGACAGCGGTCAGAAGCTGAAGCAAGAGTGGAAATGCTTCGGCGCGTCCCTCGGGCTGCTTTCTTATCAGTGTCAGTGGAAAGTGTTGCTCTGTGAGGGCAGCTGATCTTGTGCCACGTGAGGAATAGGTCCTCTTCTCACGCTAAGGGAACATATCAGCGATAACAAACAATCCACACATTTATTTGGCTTCCATTTCTCTTCGATTTGATGGGTTTTTTTGGATTTGAAACACAGACAGACATGTTCTCACACTTTGGAATGAGAAGACATTTAAATCTGCACCCAACGTTTAAGATGCTTATTTAATTGTCAGGCCAGACTGTGAAGGAGCAACATCCCTCACATCCAGGGAAAAAAAAGCTAATCAAATATGTGAATTTCTTTTCAGCCAGGGTTGAGAACGAATGCTCAACAAATGTATTAAAAAGGAAAACAAAGCTCTATTTTGAGTGATAATTCATTTAAGAATCCAATAATCGTTCACACTGATTTTAAAAAAGCTGCAGGTTTCATCTCCTTGAGGTGCTTTAATGGTTTACATTGATGTCACCGTCGTAGAAAAGTGACATCAGTTTCTAAGCTTAATTATTTTCTGAATGAACATCTTTCAAAAATGAGTACACAGCTTCAGGTGGGAAGATAAAAATATTTAGTACATTGGAATCATAATTCATTCTTTACTACATGCAGTTAAAATAAAAATGAATTATTAATTGTTATAACATTTTGTCACAGCCACCAATTTCATCGCATTCAAAAGTGGGATCTCATGTGATTGACCGACACAAAGCAGTGCACAATTTTGATGTGAAAGCAAAATTATGCATTAGTTTAAGAATTATATTCAGTCCATTATATTCCCTCCAACGCAGAGGTGTCGGCAGCTTGCGTCATGCCAGATTAATGCGCTGTCATGTCTGAAGGATTGTCATCAGTCCACGCCTCGCATGCGCCAGGCTCAAGCACATTCTCATTTGGAAATGCGTCTCTGTGTGGGAAACGGATGCATCAAACAGGCTGTGGTTAGATTTAGCTGGGAATCTCCCTCTGATCCTCACCTGCCAAAACCTGTCGATGAAGCAATGATTTTATTATTTGTTATTACATGAACAGATTTTTGGGTCTGCTAAGTGTGTTTTTCACCTCAAACCTAATGTACCAAGGTTGTTCAGGTGGAATGATTTATATGATGTTGTAATAGCTGCTCAAGTTTCCTCCTGACAATATAATTGCGAGCATTAATTTGGTTCCTTTCTTTTTATTTCTTACATTCAAAGTTTGTAAAAAGATTTAATTTGTACCTGTGTGTTGCACATCTACTCTCCTCCATTTTACTTCTTCCTGTCTATGTTTTTAAGGCTGTAGACATTATTTGGGGGGGAGGGGGGTTCTGCCACACATGTTCAAACTTATAAGAACAAGCTCAAAGATATACATAAATTTAATTGAAATTTAACCAACTGAATATTTACTTTTGGTGTTTCTTTAGAGCTTTAGATAAGACGAGTTTGTTCTTTTCTTCTTCTTTTTCATTGCTTTTGAGTGTATTGAGTGTAACTGTCAGTGAATCTTGCCACTCTCACACCCGAATTTCCCCACGCGGGACATTAAAGGAATTCTTATCTTATCTTATTTGGCTAAATGTCCCACAGCAAGCTGCAGAGAAAGTGTTAACTCTTGTTGTCATCAAGAAGCTGTGGTATAGTTAGTTGGAAATGGGACCACTCTCACTATCAAAACTACTACAGTTTACTTAAATTTGTTGGTTTCCTCGAAGGTACCAAGCTTTGAAACCAAGTCCGTACATTTTAAACGGGGTTGAGGATAATTTTAGACTGCTTTAACTATTCCAAAACCAGTTTTGATGTCATTGTCCTGTTGGAAAACCCAATTATGTAATAATAGGGACCCTTAAAAATTGGGATAGAAGAAATAAAAACAGGTGAATTTTACATTTATGTTTCATATTTTTAAAGCTGGTACCATCAACCTGACTCCTTGTTTCCCTGTCATATAATCATAACATGACACAGAGACCGACTTCTCTTACCTACTCTTCAACATGGGAAAAACTACAGAAAATGTATTTAAGGCAAATATGTATTCATCTTCATAAATGAGGAAACTGCATTATTACTGCTATTATTATTATTATTGTTGTTGTTGTTATTATTCATTGTAAATCCATTTTATACATAGCACCAATTCATAACACATGCCATCTCAAGGCACTTTGCAAAGTCAAATTCAATCAAATCATTCAGACATAGAGAATTTTTTATTTATTTATTTTACTGAAAGTTATGCAACTGCAATAAACTATGAACTTTGTTCAGGCTTTTAACGCATCTTTACATGGTTCCTACTGATTATCAAAGACAAAAATCCTCTGCCTCAACATTTCTCTCACCTGTTTGAAACTGGATTTGAAAATCATTATAATTTGTTTTTATTTGCAACACCAGCAGGATTGTTGTAGAGACAAAGATATAAAAACTCAGTTTGCAGCTTGGTGCAGAACGCTGATCTGAGCAATGAAAGGCCTCGATTAATAAAGGGGGATTCTGTGCAGAAAGACAGATGTTGGACCCCTCCGACTCGACACCCCAGCTGCCATAAGATTGGATTACACTTGGTTTGCGGATCGTTTTGTTTTACATGATGCCTTTGTTTTTACATGCTGATTTATGTTATTTCTGGCGGGCGGGGTTTAACAGGATTACGTCTTTACAGTGTGACATGCTACAGATGTAGAACAACGCGAGTTCCCATGCAGCCACCTTTACACGCAACTGAGTCTCCAGTATTAAAAACAGAAAGTCTCCGTTACTGCAGTCAGAAAAACTCACTTCACTGAGACGTTTTTTGACCACACATGATGCTTCAGGTTTCAATAAGCGCTGATGTTTTATTGCATTTATTTCAGTTTAATACGAGAGGAAATTTATCATAAAGGAACTATAAATTTAGGACTAATCCTACAAGAAGTGTGGGCAGTATTTATAGGGGAAGTGGTCGCACCAAGCCACAATTTTAAACACTGCAGTCTTGTGGTTTCACCTAATTTTAGCTGAGAAAATTCTATTACAGGCTGAATTAGATTCAGTCTGTTTCAAGTTCTTTTCTATCTTTTTTTTTTTTTTTTTTTTTACAACGTTTCAGTTTCAGAGGCTAACGAAGCTAGTGGGGGGCGCAGAGAAATGTGGCTCCCTCACATTGGTCATGGCTTAGCGCTGGTTTCACAAGGTCTTAAACTGGGGTTAGGTTTGTTCAATGGGTGTGTGTGTGTGGAGGTCAATGGGTGTGTTGAACAGGGTCAGGGCAGATGGTGTAGATTTCAGAGAGTAGGAAGGTCGAGGCTAAGTGTGAATTACCAGGGGAGAGGGAACATAATCAGCTGATAGATTCCAGAGGTCAAAAAGAAATCCGAAAGGTCCGCTGCAGCTTGAGAAGAAAGCTGGCGGGCCAAACTGAAGAATTTTAGCTAATACAAATCAAAACAACTTTAACCCAGAGGGGTTAACCAACTGGAGACTGACAAAATAATTTTAATCTCCATTCAAATTTCTTGATTTTAGAAAAAACTAATGGTAGGAATTGGATGGATAGGGTAGGTTTAGGCCAGGGGTCTGCAACCTGTGGCTCCAGAGCCGCATGTGGCAATTAGTTCTGCAATATATGCATAACATTTGCAGAAAGAAAGAAACTAATGGTGTATAGGATGTTTTACTATAGCTAAATGAAGTATCTTTTTGTGAATAGGTTGCTTTTTCATCATTTTGATGCCATTTGCTATACAAATCAAATGTCCAATTGAAGAAAATGCATTTAACCTAAACATAAAAATACTGTTGGTTAAATAATAAAAACTGTTGATCTTTAATTACAAAAAATGTAAACAACTGTCCTATAGTATACCATAAAAACAAGCTCTTGCTTCAAAGAAAAAACATTTGTGGCTCTAAACAAAATTAGTTTAGCTGGACCGAGGGCAAAAATGACTCTGCGGGTTGTAAATGTTGCTGACCCCCACTGTAAACATTTCATTTGAATGAACTTGTACAGGCATCAGGTTTTGACAGACACTGAGTTATTTATATTTTGAATAACTTTAACTTGTAACTACAAGCTGCACTTGATCAGTCGTGTTTTTTCATATTTTCTTCTGTTATAATCCCAAACATAAATACAGTTTTTATGACAAATCAACTCAAAGCATTGCGCAACTGTGAAGTGAAAGGTTTTCAAACAAAACTCTGAAGTTTTTCTGCAAATGCGTTCAGCTCATTTTGAAAATGAAATGCAGTTCAACCAGCTCCCTTCAGATGTCATCTATTTATTTAATGTTGTTCTCTTGTAATTTAATCTCAGTTCAAATCCTGCTGAAGGCCTCAGTGGTTTATCAAAGAACAGTTATGGACAAACCGCTCCATGAAGACCAAGGAAAATTGTGAAGAACTCTCATTTAAAGCCGAGTATAGTGTGAAATAATGTCACAAAATTCATCTCACAAAGTACTTTTTAGTGCATAACCTGAACATGGAAGGAGCCACAACTACAAAGTGCAAACCTACCAAAAAGCAACAGTAAACAGGCCTAAATCTGAGGCAACCAGACTTTAGCGCAGTTTCTCTGAAAAGTTTTGACACATATTTAGGAGCATGGAGCTAAAACTCAATGGAGAAATTGAAAAGAGATTTGACATAGAAAAATTTGACATTGACAACTCAAACATTGTTAGAAAGTAACACCTAATGATGATATTCTCATTTTATGCTGCAGCTTTTGTTCAATGAGACGATACGGAGTACCGGAAAAACGGAGGGCCCACGAAGGGGCCTTAAATTTAGCCCCGCCCCCAACAGCAAAACAGCGCCAGTTTGTAGTGACATGGTAGCTGAAGGAACTCTGCAGTGACACTGAAAACATCTTTTATTGAAAACAGCTGCAGCATAAAACTAAAATATCATCATAAGTTTTTACTTTCTAACAATATTTAACTTTTCAATGTCTAATTTTGCCAAATCTCTTTCTCTATGTCATTGGCGGTGATTTTTCAATGTTTGATTTTACAATGCCAAATCTGAGAGGCACGCACTTAAGTAACCAGTTGTTGGAGCGCTGCTATTTTTAAGCCTATATATCCAAGTATTAGCATCATTATCTTTACATGTTCAACACTGAACATTTAACACAAGTTTTTCACTTGTTTACTCATTTCCTTCAGGTTGGGTCTTCTTGCTGGCTGTTCTTTTGCTGTGGAGACGATAATGGACGGCCCACCACCTCCCCTCACCATTCTCACCAATACTGGCTCTACTGTGGATCCCTACCGGTTCATAGGAATCGCCCTTCACTAAGACCCGAGCTGGTCCTCACAGGTCTATGTCAAAATGGCTGCTAACATCTCTGCGGACCCCATAAATGCTTAACACAAACTCTTTAGACCTTTTACCCTCAGATCTGCGTTACAGAGCCCTATTTGCAAAAAGAAACAGTTCTTCCCCCCAGGCTGTCTCTCTGATGAACACAATGAACATTTCAGAATGAAGTCAGCTACACTGCTGTGAAACAAAATAAGTATACTGCACCTCACAATTTACAACTTCCATTTTTCTATTCTTCGCACAATCATGGCCAAATAAAGTTCTTGTAAACAGAAAGGCCGAAATGTTTTGGCTCAGCTACGTGTTATTTCTGCTTATATTTACTGTCCTGATTCTTTCTGCCTTTTTGAACGTATCATTAATGTGTGAAGTATTGAAAAGGTTTGGGATCTGATCCAAATCAAGCACCATTTAATTTTCATCCTTCTTCCCCACATTATTTGTCTGTTTTAGGTCTTTATCTGAGCCTCAGCATGAGACTCAAACCCCCACATTGTCATCTGGTTTCTGGCTTTGATGTGAGAGATAATGTAGAGTTAATGCTGGGAGCTGTGGGGCGCCTGTGGTGCAGACGTGGGAGAGGTGATGACTCTTCTCTGGTGTCATGTTTTGCTCACACAGTAATAAGTATCTCTTACTATTACTACACCATGAGTCAATGAATCAGATGTGTTAGCGGGATCATTTTTTTCCCCCTTTGGTTAGATTTTTTAATTTTCCCAGTTATCGTTACTTACGGTCTTTTACAAACAAAAAACTGAGTCAATAGCTGTTTGTCCAAATGTAATTTCAAAAGATGTATCGGCATACCTCATTAGCTAAGAAAGAAGTGGATTGTTAACGATTTTGACTGATCTAGAATACCATTATTCTTAGTTACTAGGTTCACTTTTTTACCTTAACAAATATCTTATAAGTCTTTTGGGTTAGTATAAACGTTTGCTGGCAAAAAAGAAATAAAACAAGTGAAAAGTCAGTTTTCCCGTGGAGGTATGCTAGTGTCTAGCAGCAACAGCTAGGCTTTTTAACTAGGCTGTTCAATGAGATCTTGAATTCAGACAAAACCCTGGAAATTTTATTTTATTCATTCATTATATAATGGCGAACTTGAATTATTCTCAATAGTAATTTTGTACCAAGAGTACAAGAGTAAAAAAATGTTCGTCCTTTCTGTGCTTTTCACAAGTGTTGCCATATTGACATCCAAATAATACGCTGTCGCTAAAATCACGTACGAATAGTCTTAATTGCAACGTACCAACAGCGGAATACAAACATGCGATAGATCTAAGGCAATGGTTCTAAACATGCTGGAATGCCAGGCATACGGATGTAAAACATCAACCGCATGCTTGCAAACGGAAGTCCTTTTTCAAACTTTCCGACCCGAAAAGGCTTCCGGTTCCGTTATAATGGCAGTGCTCGAGAAACGCTAATAGTCCGCTATCGCAAATGTTTTGGAGTGCGTCAGGAGATTATTATGTAGCATGTGTTATGCTAAGAATAACAAACGTTTCACATGAAAATGGTTGAAGGTTTTTGTTTGATTTTAAAGAGCGAGATGATGCCTAGTGAATGAAGGACAAATGTGCTAGCACCAATTTTTAAGAACAAAGGAGATGTGGGGAGTTGTGACAGCCCCAGAGGAATAAAGTCCTTTGTATTTTGTACATATGTGTTTTGAATAATTCTTTTTAATGCTCCTGAGGTCATGCTTGCTTTCTTCAGTTGGTTCATTATACTAATTCAATTCAAATATACTTTATTTATCCCAAAGGGAAATTAAATTCTATTGTTTAGGCAAGTTTATTTATAAAACATATTTCAGTAACAAGACGATTCAAAGTGCAAATACAAAAGTGTCACAGAGTAAAGAAAAATATTACAGAGGGAAAACATTAAACAGGAAAGCACATTGCATTAGAATAAAAGCATCAGACTAAGATGTTTAACAAGTTGGACTACAAACTTTTTACAAGCTTACAAGCTTTTTAACCTTGATTTAAAGGAACTCGTGGTTTCAGCATGACAGCATCCATCAGCATCCAAACCAGACGCCTGGGCCAGACTGAGATGATTTGGACAGTTATGCTGGAACTGCTAGGCAGGAAGTCCAGAGGAAGAGCAGATTTATGTATGGAGTAAAAGAGGACATGAATGTAGTTGGTGTGTGGGTTAGCCTGGCCAAAGTGGCTAAAAGGAAGGCAGTCAGGCAAAAGATGTCCAGTGCAGCAGGTGGTTTATTTACAAAAAGGTGTTGAAAAAATATTTACAAAAAATCTCAAAAAAAGAACTAAAAGGTTTAACATGGCTAAACAGATCAAAACTGAACATAAAGCAACCAAAATTAATGTCACATGCACACAGCTACACTGACCTGGTTCTCCCCCTCCCTCTAGAACCTCTCAATTGCTTGTCCTTCATACCTTTCCCCACCAAGGTAGACAAAATGGCCTCTGATGGACTCTCCCACACAGGCACCCCCAAACAATTGATACATTTCCTATCATTGTTAAAATCAATACAATTCAGCACTATATCTGAATATGAAACAATGCAACAATTGAAATACAAACAGCATTAAATTACACAATGCCAAAACTTCATCAGAAAAAGACTGAAGTAGCTATTGCTACCCCCTCTTCAGTTGGTCTCTTCCTGTGCCAATCCTCCAACAGGAAGGCCTAATTTCCAGGAAGTAAAGTAACACATCAGGTACATTCACTGAAATAAAATACACAAGATAAATGAAAAACAATTACAAACTGAATGATTTAAACCACGATGTTAGAGTAAATAATCATTAGAAATGCAAAACATAAACAAACCCGGGATAGTATATATCTGCAAACTAAAGACTAAATACAATATGGCTAAATCAAAACAAACCAGAATGTTACCAAATGTATATAAACAGACAAATGGTGTTCTCACCCACTTTGTCACATGGTGTGAGAGAAAAATATGCAGAAGATAGGCTTAAATGGAGACAGACAATTCACTGTAGCAACCCCTAAATGGGAAAAGCTGAAAGACAAAGAAGAAGAGCCCCACAAAGACACTTATTTAAAAAAACTAAAATGTCTGTCTTTGGTTTTCAACAAAGAAAAATTCATCCTCATTGTGTCATTGACAGTGCAAACCCCTGTCATTGCAGTAACAGGAGTTGGCACCTGATTTTTATCTTGCCTGTATGACATTCTGAGGTACTTCCCATTTCCTGTCGATGTGGAACAGGCAGCTTTGAACTTGAAGATGCATCTAGAAGTCCTTTTGTCAATCATTGTCAATTGATAGCAGACTGATGGTGACTCAATTTCTCTGAGGGTACGGGGGCAGCGTCCTCCCTACAGAGGACGGCGGCTACACGAGACCTTCCGTTATTGCTGCCGTTCTTAAGTGAGTCTCCCACTGAGCAAATGTTTGCAGCCCTGCTGAAACTGGTATCTATCAAAACGACGTTTCTTTTGACCAAAGCAAAGGGGGTCAATGAGCTCCATTTGCCGTTACACCCACCTGCCTTCGTTAAAAGGCAGGTGGGTGGTCAGACTGTGGTCAGATATTGCCTTCCTCCCAAAGGTTCTGCCCCCAGGCTATGTGAACGTGGCCATTGGGTTGGGAGCATGCTGCCCTCTCCCCTTCTGGTCCAGAGAACGATGGTTGGCGAACTTGCTATGCCCAGTCTGACCATTACATTATGTTTCAGCTACAAGAGCTGTTCAGCAATCGGACCAGCTGTTTGTATGTCTCGGTGGGAAGAGCACTTTCTAAGGAGAGGCTGTGGCATTGGGTTGTGGATGCGATTGTACCGGTGAAAAGATCAGCGGGTGCTGCTGACCTCTCTCGGGTGTCGTATGGCCTTCTACCAGGAGTATGTTAAGGTCTTTGACGTGACATCCTGGGTGACTCGGTGCACCTTTGCAGGTTTCTACATCGTGGGCGATGGGTCTACCCTGAGGTCAGCAGTTCTGTATCTGGCTTCTACCTGCTGAAGAGTAGGCGGGTACCCTGTTCCTTGTAATATCGCTGGCAGAAGTCTTTGTCTTTGAATACTGCCTCCAGCAGTCAGGAGGAAATGAAGCAGGAGTAACTCAGAACTGTTCCTTAGCGAGAAGATCTCTGGAGTCTGAATGTTCAAACTGCAGGTCTGCAGGTGGTTCCTAGAGTCTCTAAAAGTAGAATGGGAGGCAGATCCTTTAGCTATCAGGCTCCTCTCCTGTGGAACCAACTCCCAGTTTTGGTCCATGAGGCAGACACCCCGTCTACTTTTAAGACTAACCTTAAAACTTTCCTTTTTGACAAAGCTTATAGTTAGAGTGGCTCATGTTACCCTGAGCTATCTCTGTAATTATGGTGCTATAGGCTTAGGCTACTGGAGGACATCAGGGTCTAATTTTCTCACTCTACTGATTTCTACTGTTCTCCAGATTTGCATTGTATTACATTGAAATAACTATCGTCATTTCAGCTTTTAACTTTTTGTTCTTTCTCTTTTTTCTTCATAGTATGTACACCTGGTCTGACGTTCTGTTAACTGTGACATCATCCATAGAAGATCACCGGCTATTACCATCTAATGTAGAACAGATTCTTGGATCAATGTGTGCTTCTGTGCTTTTTTGTCTGTCTTGTTGTGTCTCTGCTCTGTCTTCTCTAACCCCCAGTCGGTCGAGGCAGATGACCGTTCATACTGAGCCTGGTTCTGCTGGAGGTTTTTCCTTCCCGTTAATGGGGAGTTTTCTTTCCACTGTCACTTCATGCTTGCTCAGTATTAGAGATTGCTGCAAAGCCATGGACAATGCAGACGACACTCCCTGTGGCTCTACGCTCTTTCAGGTGTGAATCCTGCTTGTCGGGACTTTGAAGCAATCAACTGGGTTCCCTTATATAGGACATTTTTGACCAATCTGTATAATATGATAGATTTTGACGTTGTAAAGTGCCTCGAGATGACATGTTTCATGAATTGGCGCTATATAAATAAAATTTAATTGAATTGAATTGAATGTTGCCTCCCTGGTGCTATTTATAATGACATAAGCTTCCATTATAATATACTGTAGAGAAAGGATGGACAAAGTAAAGATAACACATTGTAGAATGGACTTCATGTACAGAGCAATCTCGTCAAGGTGAGGGTTGTAAAATCTGGTGATGGATGAGTTGCTTCAGCTGCCTGCAGATCATACACTCTCTCTGACTCCTCCAGTGAGGTGCCTTTATTCACACACATAAATGCACATGTGCACTGGGATACACGCTCATGTTGGATGGTTAAATGTCGTTTATAGGACTCGCATGGTCTGCGTTAATCAGCTTTTCACAAGACGTTGCCAGATCATCCATAAAGTTTTATTCCTGTTACAAACGGTCATGTGATTATCACCTTTGTTTTTTTTTCCAACCAGGGCTTTTTTATCGGCTGCAGCAGTGAACCTCACACCATTTTTGTCATAAATCAACCATAAACACAAAAACCCACATTAATTATATTCAAAACATGATCGGCATGACCATGGAGAAATGACCATGAAAAAAACAGAAGTGTTTCAATTGGAATTTATGTTGTAGACCAACAAAAAGTAATAAATAACCGTTAATTGGAACAGCAATGATCTTTTACGTGGACATCCAGTGTTTACACATTAACCCGCAAACACACATCCTATTAATGAAACCTGGTGGAAGCAGGTCATGCAGTGGGAATGCTTTACTTTGGCAGAAGGAAGGGAAACAGGTTGGAGTTACTGTAAAGATGGATGTAGCTAAATAAAGGTCAATCATTGAAGAAAACATGTTAGAGGCTGCAAATGACCTGAGACCATTGCAAAGGCCTCTGGACACACAGAGACCACCCAAAAAGTCTTGCTGCTGTTACTCCAGTGATTTTGTTAATACAGAGGGGCTGAATACATACACCCATCTATAATCTATGCATGCAGGGTTGCACGGGGGATGGTGACTTTCTCCAGTGGTCATCAGGCAAAAGGGAGGCTATATATAGTTTATGACACTGAAATATCTGGTCGAAACTTTACGAAATGAGAAAAAGTTAAGAGTTGGCCAGGATCTGTCTGCTTTTTATATTGCAATGGCTTTGATAGTATTCCCAAACAACTCATTGTTTTCATTGTTTTCCACTGACTGCGCAGGCACATCGTGTAACTAGTTAATGTGAGTACAGTAGAAAAACAGCATTTACAAATGCTGAAACCCATCATATGAAAGAACTAAAGAGAGTTGCAACTTAATGTTTTGATCTGTTTGATTTTCTTCATCTGTAATTTGTCATGGCAAAATCTCAAAGTATGGGTAGAAATACAATCTGGGCAGGAAGCAGTCAAATTTCTCAGCTGATCACTTCAGTTTTTGGTATCTAGTAGTGAGACAACAAGGAGTCATGCACATCATGCAGATTATTAGAAGATTATGTGTTTGGTTGGCACTTCGAAGAGTTCCTTTGGATTTTTAGAAAAAGCCTGACTGAAAATCTGTATTTCATTGTTGTACAGTTGTTAATGAAGAGAAATATGCATCTTGCTAGTACATCTAACACAGAGACTACGTACCTAATCCTAATTTAATTTAGATCAAGTCTTCTCCCTGGAATTATTTTTTTGTCTTCAAGATGGAGAAGGACTCCCATAGTATGTCTGTGGATAAATGTATTCACCACATCAAGAAATTTAATCACTCGCACACATCGCTAGTCTTCTAAAGATATTAACTCCATGATCTCAGTCGGTTTGGCTGAAACTGAGGAAAGTATTTTAACGAGAAGCACATGACTGTACAATCCTGGTTAAGATGACAAGGCCTCTTGTTTTATCTGCACACCCTCACTTTCACAGCAAGCCGAGTCTCCCCCGCACACTTCTCTGGAAGTTGTCAACAGCTTGAATAGCGGAAGCAAATCTCTCTTGTCTGTGAGTTTATTTGTGCAGCAAAAGAAAGAGAACACCTCACAGGGCAAACATCCATATTTTATGTGCCTTTTAATTGCGTTAGAGAATGAAAACAAGCAGAAGATATGAAATACAAGCAGTGAACAGGAAACTTTTGGCATGACCACCGAGTCATCTGGATCTGTTCTGCCGAGCTCTTTGACACTAAAACAGCAATGAATCAGACACTTGATGAAGTGCAGGAGCTACACGAGATAATTTGAATGTGAATGAAGATGAATTGGATGAAAAGGGAAGCATATAAATATAGAGAGAACAAAAGCCTTACTGTGATGATTTTGCAAGACAAACTGCAGAAGCATTAGGCTGTGACGTCTATTCGGCACCATTGCCACATTCCACTGGCGTGAAGTATTTAAAGCAAACTGCAAAATAAAGAAAAACTATAGGTCTCAGCGACTTAGATCTTTACTGAGGCTGTGGGACAAACAGTTGGTAATAGCCTGTGTGCCCGGTTTGAAAACGGCGAAGACTTACTTTTGTCAGCTAGTGGATTCAACAATCTGGCAACAAGCAGAGAAACCGGAGTGCCAGGCTGGGATCAGGGATCAGGAACCAACACTGAACACTGAACACCAAAGTACAGACAGAGGTTAAATTAACCCAGGGGAGGACAAACTGTTTATTTCTGCCACCATATTTAAACAAAACAGGGTGCTATACAGTTTTAATTTACACATTTTGAATACCTGCAGTTAGCTCAATTCCTACCCCTCGTTTTTTGTAATTCTTTAAACAACCCATGTAGATTTTGTTTTTAAGTGTTTTTTTTTAGACTTCCTGCAGTGAGCGTTCATGAATTATTTAGAAAGAATGTCATGCTTAATTTTTAACAGGGAAGCCACCATAAAACTGAATGAATGTCTAGCATTCAGTTTAAGACCCTACGCAAAAGCACCCATCCACACAAAGACAGGTTTGACTGTATCACACAAACTACTTGGTCGGATAGGAGATCGGGGGTCCTGTCCAGACGAAGCGGTTAAAATGTTTTGGCTACACAAAAGCATTTTGCTCCTCTACTGCTTTGGTGTGGACCGCCTTGTTGTTAGCCACACAAAGGCGAACCTTGTTAGCAAGCTGTATTCTTACAATATTTTTGTGTTCACAAACATACGACAATCCATCTTGTTCCGCTCCCACCCCAACAGTTCGGGACCGAACCAAAATGGCTCGGGCCAATTACATTGCAGTACTGTGGTTTACCGTGGGAGGTGCCAGCTGTGACAGAAGCAAGACGTGCCGAACTCACAGGCCAATCAAAATAAATATGGCAGCGCAGGAGAACGCACGCGTAGCTGCTGCTATCACATCTGTTTTGTCAGAATCCACAATTTCATCTTTGAAATTAGAACAGCAAGAAGAGCCTTGATCAGCGTAAACTCGTTGTGGTTTCTCATGACACATGCTGCTTATGTTTTCATTTGATACCGTGATTGGCTAAAACCAATCTTTGATATAAATGGTAAATGGACTGAACTTATATAGCGCTTTCCCAGTAATGCTGACCACCCAAAGCGCTGTACACTATAGCCACATTAACACTACACTAACGCGCACACATTTATACACCGAGACGCAGCTCGGTAGGCAACTTGGGGTTAAGTGCCTTGCCCAAGGGCACATCGACATGTAGTAAGGGGAAGCAGGAATCAAATCCACAACCTTCTGGTTGCCAGACGACTACTCAGCCCATCAAGCCACAGTCACCCATTAAGCAAGCATTAGGTGTCGCTTCGCCCTATCAAGTCAGAAAGTTCTGATGACTGTGCAGAATGTACAGAACGTTATCAGTCTGATTTGGTAGGTTAAGTACCGGCAACCATATGGTAATACACTTTCAATGCTACACAAGCGCCCCCTAGTGGTCAGGTAAAATATATTCATCAGAAAGTAGGTCAAGCCATCATGGTGGGCTTTAGGGATCCTACATACCAAGTTGAGTGAATCTTCATCAGCACAGACAGAGCGTCTGCACAGCGTTACATGTGATTAAGTAATACTTAAGTAATTATTGGATCATTGACGCAATATTTGAGAAGCAGTTGCACATTAGCAGCGGCATGTGTGTACACCTTGTGTCTAATAGCTGTGGGATTAACGTTTTTTGACGTGACCCAAAAAATCTGCGGTGTACTGGCATATCTGATCTGATTATATTTGCTACTGTGCTTTATGAGTAGGAAGGTGATTCTGCACCAGCATTGTAACTTTGACCGAACTACTGCTCAACCATTCCTACATCTGTTGTCTATACTCGCGTGTCCGTGTGGGGTCACGGGGTCATGGTGTCTATTTCTGGTGGTCATTGACCAAGAGTGGGTTATAACCAGAGAGAACCCATGCATGCATACAAAATATTTTGCAAATATTTGAGTTTCTGTTTTTTTTTTTTTTTTTTTTTTACCAGTTTTCATTTCTGTGACTGTCATCAAGACACAACAGTAATTTAGGTTAAAAATGGTTACGCTGCTTTGATATTTCAAGGGTTGTAACAGGCACACAAGCAGATTGTTCCCTTAACCTTATGGTTTGTTTCATCTTTAGAGGGTAAAAATCTTAAATCCACATCATATTATGATTGGGATTGCCCTTAAACCGTGACTGAAGCCGAACAAGCCATGAAGGTTTGTCCCCAGACTGAGACCTTGGAGAGATCTCACTCCTCCTCCTCCTCCTCCTAAACCCAATCCCTTATGTTCATTCTCTCCAGCCCCACTTCCTCACCACACCATCCTTCTATCCATTAGATGTGGTTTGAGAGCAATCTCTTGCTCCTGAAAGAAGAAAGAAAGGAAACATCTTTGTTTTTGTTTAGTTTTTTTTTTGTTCTCCTCTCCACTGGCATTCACAACTGCCCACACATTTTTTTTTTCCTCCTGAAAGTTAACCACATTTAAACAGCCAGCAGTTTAGCCGATTCAAACATTTCAATTGAACAGGCTTTGAAAGCTGAAGAATGTATGTTTTCTGTTTACATGCCTGGAGTTTGCTGAGTGCATCAGGGGAAAGTGGGGGAAACGTCCCATCCTAAGGGTTGGAAAATTGTGACCTTGCTCTCTGAATTCTCTAACATATTGACAACAAGAGAGCAGAAAGGAAGGGGGTGGGGGGGGGGGAGGAAAGACGGAGACATGAAAAGCAGAAATCAAAGAGAAGCAGGATTAAACAAGCTGAAAAAAAGAGAACCAGCGGGACAATCCTACAGATGAAAGAGAAGCAGATTGATGACCATTTCCAGGCTTTACTGCCCCTCTATATCATACCGAGCATGCCCAATACTACTGATGTTACTTCACTCTAAATGCACAGAAAAAATGAGAAAGATGAACAGCACACTCGCATAACTCATTAATTCAGATAATTTTTGCCTTCAGAACATAATCTTCATTCAAACCAAAACTCACAGAAACAGCTTTAGCTGCTAGACGCACTAGAGACTCCATAAAAGGTGTGCCTCAGCTGCTGAGCTCGTCTCGATTCCAGCTAGAATGAAAGCAAAGTCAGAAAGCTGCTCTCATCTTTGAGGGAAAGTATCAAAAGGGGTTTTAAGAGAAAGAGGGCGTGATATGAGATGTCCTTCTGCCTTTGATTTATACAGTATCCTCAACATCCTTCCAACTAAAAATACTAAATTATAATCACTAACATCAAAGCAGCTTGTTTGGGTTTTACTCTTACAAGCAAAAAAGAAGTGTGCTTAATAGTGTTCTGTGCATTTATACCCCCCTTTACTCAAATATGCCAAAATAAAATGAACCAATTGCTTTCAAAAGCCACTTAATTAAGTAAATGAAGTCAATTCCTCAATAATTTAGTCTTAGCATAGATCCAGTTGTTCTATGAAGGCCTAGAAGGTTCTTTGGGGAAAATTAAGGAACAAACAACATGTGAAAATCAAGGAAGACTGTATAAAGGTGATAAAGTGTTACAGCATTGTTAGTTTAAAAAAAGACAATATTCCAAATGAGCATTTCACAAAAGACTGTTCAAGTAATCATCTGAAAACAGAAAGGACATGGCACAACTGCAAACCTGCCAAGACTTGATCGTCCACATAAATCCACATTAGAGGAAGCATTTAAGGGGCCTAGTCACATACTACAACTGTAAAAAAAAAAAAAAAAAAGTATTTTCACTTTTAAATAAAACAATATACAGCAAGGGTTTGTCCTGATAGTGTTTACTTAGTCCTTTCTGAGTGAAAATAGTTTTTGCTCTGAGGTTGATCAGCAGACATAATCACTGCTGCATCATCTGCCGGCAGTACATCAGAGCTGTCAAAGCAAGATGGCGACAACAGACGCCGCTACTGTAAGAGCCAGGCGACCGTCCTGCAATGCCTCGCAGTAACGTGACAGTTTGCTGCTACTCATATCTTATCCCTCTTGGCACAAGATATTTTTTGCACTTTTTCACTCTTGATCATGGACTTTTCTTCTTTCTTTTCGCACCTCCTCCAGGCATTGGTGACTCACTCAGCTCCCTTGCTTCTCCTCGTTTACTCATTGCGCACATGCACATTGTTGCACCTCCGGTCACTTGGTCCTGTTCTGGTAAACATACACAAAGGCGCTTTGTTTACTGATGAATAGAGCAAGAACAAAGTGCAAAATACAGAAATGAAATACAATAAGCTAACCGGGTGTCATAATTTAATTGGAAAACCTTTGTATACAACCAGAGTGAGCTACTGGTGTAGAAATTCGTAAAGTCATGCTATGTGACTAGGCCCCTTTAAGCAGAGAAGAAATCGAAAGGTCAATGTTAGCTTTGCAGGTGCTGCAGAGATCTACAGCTCAGGTGCGAGAAAATTATAGAAGAAACATTGACGATGCGCTCCACATATCCAGTATGGAAGTTTGGGAGGAATAGAGGAGGCTGCCTGTTTGCAGTTTGTCACAAGTCTTATATGGCAGGGGTTCCCAAACTTTTCCCCGGCGACCACCAAAACAACAGTGCCACAGACTGGTAACCCCCTTTTGTCTTTTGTTTTTGGGATTGGGAGTGGGGGGGGGGGGGGGGGGATTATGAGGATAAAGTCACTTCTCTATAATAAATTTGTCAAATTATGGGAATAAAGTAGTATTTTTATAAGAACTCTTACAGGAAAATGCAGCCTTCCCCCTGCGTTAAAATGAGGAACATTGAGCATTTTGTAAAGTTATACTTTATCGGTTTCACGAATAAAGAAATGCTAAATATTTTTAGCTCATCAGCTTCAAATCATGTCTTGACCCCCAAGAGGTGTCTCGCGACCCCCCCGTGGGATCCCAACCCCAACTTTGGGAACCGCTGTTATAAGTGACACAACAAGCGAGGTGTTCTGGTCAGATAAGGCTAAAGCTGTAGATGTTGGTCCACTTCCTATTAGCAATGGAAAACGTTTACCGCAAATGCCTCTATGTGGTGAAAGATCATGCTGTGAAGAAGCTTTCTACTGTATGATATGAAGCAGAAGCTGACACTGAGCATGCTAGAGTGAATTGCAAAAGTTCTAAGAAAGAAAAAATGGTTTAACAGTGTAAATGTCGAGTCTTCCCATAAATTAAATGTATTTAAAGGGGTATTTTCCTCAATAGACATGCAAGGTAAAAAAAAATGTGTCACTGTGAAGGTGTTTGACCATGACTATGGAGTATTTTATTCCCTCTGATCAGTACGATCTAGTTGTAACACGCTGAAAGTGGGAATTATTAGAGATCAGCATCATTTAGTCAACAGGATGGATTCTAATCAAAATAATCATTATACTCTTTACCACAAAACTGAAGTCACAAAACACATTTTTTTCTGCTTATGAAAGAAGAAGAAAAGGACAAGAAAAAGACAACTTCTTTAGTGTGAGAGGACTCTGCAGCTTTCTAAAGAGTGTTTAACATCCTTGTCATTCTTCATAAGGCAGGATCTTCTCTCCACAGCTGTAGAAGACGCTCTCGCTGCTTTGTGTACTTTCTGAAACGTAACATTACACCGACTGCGCTTGCAGGCTCAACTCAGATATGCAGTGAGGACAATCCGCACATTATTAGAGAGGAAACATTCCTGGGATTGCCGGTTGATCTGGAAACCTGTCACCCTGGCATTTCTGGGTCTTCTGTGAGGGTGTAATTGGCAGCTCTACACACAATCTGATGTCACGCTCTTTTCCAGCATCTGTCTCCTCTGAAACTGCCCCAGCAGGCCTCCAAACACAGGAACTCAAAGCATGATATTCTAAAGTGAAGAAAAAACTCAATCTGAAGACAGTTCAGTGCTTTGAAATATGAGAAACCTGTAATATGGTGCACCTCTTTAGAAAAAGCAATTTTCTAAGATTCTCTTGTCTTGTCCGCCATTGTGCCAGACAGGGCTGCACGATTTTGACAAAAATCCAAATTGCGACACATTTCAACCATAATTGCGGTTTAATTTAGACTTTTCTCTGCATTAACGACAACCAACAAAAATGGCCCCGCAGATAAAGATGTTTGAAAACAAGGACTATTTAAAACAAGAAATGTAACTCTTTCATTAATCAGAATATTACTATTCAAGAGAATATCTGTAAAGAGAATAGCTTTTAATTGAGTTGGACATCAATCCTTGTTGAACATAAAGTGCAACCAACCAACAAAGTCTATGCATTAAACAGTTTGACCGCTACTTACTGCTGTGGTGAGATTCCTGAAAGTATTGATTTTTATAACCTCTAAAACAAAGAATAAAATTAGATTATCTCACTGATGCAACTGTCTTCCCTTCCATGTGGAGGCAAACCCACATTAAACACATTACCGACACCTAAAGGACGCGTCTTATCCATTAATTGTTACATAGCCAAAAATTGCAGACCTCTGCGATTTGGAAATTGGGTTTATTAAAATTACTATTATATTGTAAATGTGATTAACTGTGCAGCCCTGGTGCCAGACTCTTTTCATTTTGTGATAATGGACTGAGCAGTGCTCCCTAAGATGCTCAAAGCTCATTGTTTCATAACCATACTTTGGTTTAAACGCCTTTACAGCTTTCTCTCTGACCTGTCCTTGCATTAATGCTGAGATTTCCAGGTGGATTTTATTTTGGGGGGTATCCGGGTAAGGTGGGTATCAGCGGCCCGGCCCAAATGTTACCTAAAACATGCATCGTTTTCTATCCATAATATAATTATCCACTAACGTGTTAATCTGTCACATGAAATCTCATTACAATGGTGACCCTTAGTGTCTTAAACTGTCAGAAAATGAGTCACATTAAATAAAGTTGTATATAAAGCTGTGGTGCAGCAGCTTTGTTGGAGTTGCCTATAATTTGTGTTAATCTTGCACTTCATTTCAAGCACTAACCCTTTAAAAAAAAAAAAACTGGAGCGTAAACAACATCCATCAGAAGAGTTGTGCTAAATATCCCCCACCCACACTGACCCCACTCAGATCCTCCACGCCCCGCGATCCGCCCACTGGTTGAGCTCCAAATCATATCCAAGAGGCGCAACCTCGGGACGCGCAGTCCCGGACGATGACAGCAACGCGTTGAGCTCATGTGACAAGTCCACGCATTCCTGTAACATTCAAATAAAAGGCAGACAAAGTTTCGTTCCTTCCTAACCAAGCATGAAGCCGTAAAACTTTCCACGCGGACAGAATGTGGAAACCCACGGGGGGGCTCTCCCTCAGCTCCGCGGGACTGCGCGCCGCTGCCGCCGGGGTCACCTGCCTGCTGCTGACCGGCGTCCTGCTGCTGCTGACCGGCGCGCACCCGAAGGAGCCCCCGGCAGCGCGGCCAGGCTCCACGGCGTTCTCCGCGTATATCAGGACACTGGCCCGGGAGAGGAGAGCGGTAAGCGGGCCGCCGCGGAGCAGCGCGCCCCCCGGACCGGTGGAGCAGCTGTCCCCGGCGGACCTGTTCATAGCGGTGAAAAGCACCGGGAGGTACCACCGGCTGAGGCTGGAGCTGCTCCTGGACACCTGGATCTCCAGGAACCTGCCACAGGTGAGCGGCGCCGGTTAATGGCGGAATCAGAAAGGAAATAACAAAAAGATGTGTGGATGAGGTGTCTTGCTTGTGGTTTTGTGACTGGGATGTTTCCGCAGTTCATCACATTTTGGCCACAAACTTCATGATGTTTTTATCATGACTTTATCTGATAGAACAGCACAAAGGGCAAGAAAAAGGATATATGGTTTTAACATAAAAAATAAATTAAAATCTAGAGTGGGATTAATGTGCATTCAGGTCCTTTTACTTTGATGCCCTTAAATTAAATCCACTTTATCTATCTATCTATCTATCTATCTATCTATCTATCTATCTATCTATCTATCTATCTATCTATCTATCTAAATCTCAGTATAAATCTAGCTGTTCTGTGAAGACCTCAGACGTTAAGATCATTAACCTCACTAAGACCAATTAGCAGGGCAGACAGGATAGGGATGAAGATGGAGAAGTTTAAAGCAGATTTCTGTAAAAAAAAAAAAAAAAAAAAACAACGTCCCAAAGTTTAAACATCTCACGGAGCACTGTTCATCATTCCAAAAATGGAATAATCTACTGCGATACGGTCGTCCACCTAAAGTCACTGTCTGGGCAAAGAGAGCATTCCTTGGAGAAGCAGCCAAAAGTACCACGGTAACTCTGGAGGAGCTACAGAGAGTCGCAGCTCGGGTAGAGAATCTGTGAAAAAGACAGCTATTTATCTCATCGGGGCTTTATGAAGAAACGTTAGGAAGAAAGTCGAAGTCCTGTTTGCACGGTGCTCTGGTCAGATGAGACCTAAAATAAAACGTTTTTACCTCCATGAAAAATGCTGCGCATCACCTTTCAAAACACCGTCCCAGTGGTGAAACATGTCGGCGGCATCATCACCCTGTGGGGCTGCTTTCCTTCAGCAAAGTCAGGAAAGCTGGACAGAGATGATTAGAAGATGATGGCGCTGAATTCAGTGCAGCGCTGGAAACTAGTCAGAGGCTTGCCGACGACCAGAGACTAAAAGCACGGCTAGAGCTATGATGGAACGCGTCAGATTAAAGTTATGTTCAGTTAAAGTCCAAACTTAAATCCAATTGAGAATTTAAACAATTGCTGTTAGCAGGAGCTGTTTTGAAAAGAAAAATGGCAAAATGTCTCCAGATGTGCAAAAATATCCAAGAGCCTCTCAGTTGTAACTCCAGTGAACGTTAATTCTGACATCCTGACTTGGGAGAGGGGGGTGGGGCTAAACATTAAATCCACACAACACTTTTCAGATTTTGTTTGTAACAAAATAAGGAAATCAAACATACTTTTCTTTCCGCTTCTATTATACACAACTTTGTTTGTCTATAACCTAAAAAAAACAACCCTCAGCGCTATATTTGGGAAGTTGTAGTTTTAACAGGACAAAAGTTCAAGAAGTTGCTTTGTTTCCATTAAACTGAAGTGCTCACTTGAAGCATTTTCTCTCAAATATATTAAAAATAACTAAAACCAGAACAATTCTAATCAGCCTCCAAACGATTTTCTCGAATAAAAGGATCATGATGTCCACAGGTTTGCAGACTTTTTATCCTGAGTCTGAGAAAATCCCAGCGAATTAATTATAAGATTTGACCTAATAACTGCTCAGAGATTCAGGATCAGTCTGTGCGCTTCACAGATGGATATTTTAGATCAAATGCACCCTTTTGGTCTGAACCGCAAGGCCCGAGTGAGTCAAAGCTGCATCTGTTGCTGGAAAACACATGGGAACGGTGGTGGACTGCACCCAGCGGCTTCAAAGCCCGTAATCGAACGCAGACGTGACTGTGGATCGGACAGCCAGCGTTCAGATTTCTCTGTAAACCTCAGCGTCTTCGGAGTGGGGAAAAGAACTGTTGACATGTAAACACGGCTCCTGTGTGTGGGGGGGGATCAGCTGGATGTGAGCTCCCACGGTTCAGGTGACTGTACTCCACCTGTTTCCCAGACACACCTTTTCTCACTCTGTGAGACCGCTGAGTAATGGGAACAGCACAGCGAACGCGCACAAACACAAATAGCCGGTGTTGCCTTCATGCGCACGGCCTGGGAACTCACCCGATTTCTCATGGGAAGCTAAACACGTGTCTCATCACAAACACTTATCACTTTCTCCAGCCTTCGAGGTTACCGTCGCTACTGTTTCCTGTGCTATAAAGCTCAGCTCCTGAAGACAAACACCACCCCCCCCCCCATCCTCACCCCATCGCCCCCACTGCCTGTCTCTGCCTGCGTTGGTGAGACACAGACCCACAGATGAAGAGGCTGATTAAAAAAAAAAAGAGGGGGAAAAGAAAAAGAGTGATGGATGCTCACAGCTGGCGGGACTCCCTCTCCCCCTCTCCCTCCCCTACCGATCCATTTAACCGTGGGCGATGATGTGATCACGCGGTGCTCGAATCAAAGATTTATTATTGCATTTGGAGGCATGTGAGCCACGTCTTCTCCGTTTGGATCTGCAGTGACTTACAGTGTGTAAGACCTTGAACTCTTTCACGTTTAATCACATAAAAAAAAACCTTCAATGCAATTTAAAGCGCACTTCATGCAACAGAACCGGCACATTACTCAGCTCAAAAACAAAAATCCGTATGGTTTTGTTTGTATTTGTATTCGGGCTCCTTTACTCAGGTACCCATAAATAAAATCCAGTTCAACCACATCTCTTCAGAAGTCTCCCTGATTAATAGAGTCCACCTGCGTGTAACAAACAGGAACACAGCAGACGGGTCAAGGGTCAGGCTGTGGAGGCGTTTAAAGCAGGGTTGAGGTATGAAACCATATGCCGAAGCTTTAAACAACGCATGCTCTGAGAATGGGGAGGCTAGGGCACAGCTGCAAACGTACCAAGATAAAACCATCCACGTAAACTGACTGCCAAGGAAAGGAGAGCATCGATTAGAGAAGCAGCCGAGAGCTCCATGGTGACTCTGGAGGAGCTGCAGAAATCTACAGCTCGGGTGGGGGGCGGGGGGGATCTGTTGACCGAATGACTATTATTTTATGGATATAATGCCAATTCTTAGCACACGTCATATCAAGGCACTTAACAAAGTCAACTGTTATCAGATCACACAGATTAGTGAAAAACGTTTTTCCAACCAAGTAAACCCAGCAGATTCCCCCCTCCTGGATGATCATGTTGCTACAGCAGGCAGTCGCTTGCATTGTTTCATTGACTTTGCAGCAATCCCTCATACGGAGCATGCACGTAGCGACAGTGGAGAGGAAAACTCCCCTTTAGCAGGAAGAAACGCCCAGCAGAACCAGGCTCAGTGTGAACGGCCCTCTGCCACGACCGACAGGTGGGGGTTAGAGAGGTTCCAGCAGGACCACAACCCAGTGAGCATTTTTTTAAATATGATATAACCATGTCTAAATAGTTCGGCAATATTTTGGTCGATGAGCCTTCGATCAGAAGTCCTCTGCTTTTCTTTTAAGGCATCTGACCGGATGATTTACTTTTTTTCTTATGGCAACAAACTAAAGTTTGTATCTGATGATGTCAAGCTACACATTCTGTACAGCTCATTATTTTCCCCTTTGTTTCTTTAACAACACTTTAGATTAACGTGCATGTTTCCATCTGCCAGTACAGGGTAAATATGGATATTCATCATATTTGCAATTATTCCCTGTATTTTCCTACCACAAATCAAATCAAATACAGACTATTTTCTGGACGTTGATATTATTACCGCAACATCACAAATAAAAAAGGATTAAATTAGATTACAATACAAAAGTTTATGCCTTCTGGCATTTTTGCATTGTTGTCGACATTTTGTGTACCTTATTCATTTTCAAGTTTAACTCAAAGCTTGGAGCATTTTAGTCAGTTTAGTTCGGTCTAAACCAATGTGAAATATTTCAGTAGAAATCCTTACTATGAATAGACCTGTCACCCCTGTCTACAGTTCTACATACAGCTTTTATGTTGAAATCAGGTCTATTGCCCCACTGGTAACCCTGAACATACAATGGAAAGATTTAAATAAAAGCATATTCATGTGTTGAAATGGCCCAGTCAAATTTCAGATCTCAGTCCAGCTGAGAATCAGTGGGAAGACTATAAAAACAAATGTTCACAGATGCTTTCCTTGCAATCTTAATGAGCTTTAGATATTTTGCAAAAAGAAAATCAGCTTCAAGACAGGCAAAGCTGTTAGAGACATAGCCCAAAAGACTTAAAGCTTGTTCCACAAACTACTGATGCAAGGGGGAGTGAATCTGAATGCCTCCCTGTTCAGATCTGTATTATAAAATGTTGAAACCCACCAATCATTTTCCTTTGCACCTAGCAGTTATGCACTTTGTGTTGGTGTACCGCATAAAATCCCAATAAATTGCCTCGATACGTCAGAAAAGAACTGTAGGGGTATCAATAATGTTGTAAGGCACAATAAATGTCATTTTTTACAGCAGTGAATGATCGTATTTTCTCGGGTACAATGGAAACAAATGACACAGCTCTTCGCCCATTGTGGTTGTAAACAGGCTCATAGGAAACCCCAAGGGCTGCACATTAACTTGTTACTGTTTGAGTCAAAATCTATTGTCCTGAAATACAAAGTCGAGACAGCAGACTATTTACAGACTTGTGTGTGTGTGTGTTCATTAGTGTATGTCTTCATTTCCTGTGGAAAAAAAATAGGATCCCCTCTCCTTCCTGAATGCTCAGTGACCCTCAGCCTCATCACTCGTCACAAAAACACACACAGACCCACTCAGAGCTACCAGTCTGAGAGCAGCTGCTCTGCCGCTGATGGACAGGAGGCTTACCTTCGCCCTGGCCTCCGTCCAGAATCAGCACGGCTCGCTGGGGGGGGTTTACGGAAACACGGGAGGGGATCTCACCTGAAATCACAAACTGTGAACCGCCAACAAAGCAAAGCAAAGCAGCTGGATGAGGGTGTTTCTCTCTGTCTCTGGTCATGAATTTAATTATGTTTGTGTTGTTTTTTTTTTCTTTTTACAGACATACGTGTTCACTGATGGAGAGGATGAAAGGCTGAGGAAGAGGATGGGTGAGCTGCATGCGCACACAGACACGCCGAGGTTTTTTGCTGACTAGGTGCAAGGTTATCTGCAGCAGGAGAGGCAGGGCGGCTGGAACCAGCCTGCTGACGGAGCAGTAATGTTTCCTTGAAGTACAGGAAGTCACTTTGGGTTTAATCAACAGGCCCTCCTGTTTCCTGTTCATTGAATAGTAACATTAACAATGAAGTATTCTTCTGTTTCGCGGCTCCTTTTTTATCATTTAGTGCAAAAAATGTCTGATTCCACATTGGCCGCTATAAAGCAGCAGCGTCTAACTAAAGAGGACCCCAATAACCTGAAAGCGTGTGTGAAGTATGGAGTGCCACGTGGGACAAAAAGCACTTTGCACTTTCTCTGTACAAACCACTAAAAACATGCATTTACTGCTCTCACAGACAAACATAAGCAAGAGTTTACTGATCTGTGTGTGTATGAAATTTAAGCAAGATATATTTGTGTTTACACAGGGAAGCCCATCACACAACCAACAGGGTCAAACAGCACAGAATGTCAAATAAATGTCACTTTTTTTGCAAATATGCATCAAAAGTATTTTTTTTACATGCAGGTCAAGCTTTGCAACTTTGTATGGTGGAATGTCAAAAAAGAATGTTTATGCTGAGGTAGAAAAGGTTTTTATTTCTTATTCGGGTTACCATCTCCAACTAATTACAGACGCAAAGTAGAAATCCGCGTTTGAAACTCTGCCGCCCTCAGTTACGCTTGCAACCGATTGCAATAATTTTTGTGATTTGAGCTGATTGGACAATGGCGGGTCAAAGAGACCAATCAGAGGAGAAACTGGTGCGTGTTGGTGGCAAACTAACCATTAAAAATACAGGAAAAAATGAAGGTGTCACTCATCACGAACTGTGATTTGACGGTTTTGGTATTTAATGCAGGATCATTTTGTTAAGCGTTATGTGTTTGGACTGACCAAAGTTTGTCAAAAGGCAAAAAGTACTAACATTTTCACTTTGCCTTACTACCGAACGAATAATAAAACCAAACTAGGCTGATGTTTTGTCCTCATGTCCATAATGTTAAACAAAGGCAGAAGAATCTGAGCGTGGGTATCCGAAACGTAAATCTTATGGGAACACCACTGCCAGTCAATGGTGTCAAATATCTGGTTGTAAACGCTGAAAGTTTTTACAGCCACACAGTAGAATGAAGATAGAAAGTTACAGATTTTCTGAAGGCAAACTGATTTAACACCTATAAAATCCTGTCCTGTTAAAATCCAATAATCGAGCTGCTACAAACATCTTTACATCCTACCTATTCAAGGATGGGGGTTAAAAAAAAGATGTGAAATTAAAAAGTTGTTTTTTCATGGGGAAAAAGATTGAGAACCACTGCTTTAGAGTACGTGAGACATAAATAAAGACAGTATTTTCTGCTCTAATCTGCTCCTTTTTAAAAAAACATTTCTTTCTTTCTTGTTTTACTTCTGTTGATGATTGATGACTGATTTGTGGTTTTTAAAATCGATCATCAGGAACTCATCTGATCAACACCAACTGCTCGGCGGCCCACACCCGTCAGGCCCTGTCCTGTAAAATGGCCCTGGAGTACGACACGTTTCTAAGCTCTGGAAAAAAGTGAGTTAGTACGGGACTCCAAACAGCCCCGCCGCTCACACATACGCTGACCGTCTGTCCTCGTGTCGTGTTTCAGGTGGTTCTGTCACGTCGATGACGATAACTACCTGAACGTGGGCTCCCTCCTAAAGCTCCTGTCTCAGTACAGCCACACGCAGGACGTTTACATCGGCCGGCCCAGCCTCGAAAGGCCAATCGAGGCCACAGAGACTCTAAGCATGACTGAAATGGTAAGGGGGGTGCATTGGGATTTTACTTCTGTTCTGTAAATTGCTGTCACTGCTAAACGTTCACACCTGTTGGTTTTATGCTTACCTCTGAAAAAGGAATTTTCTGGGAATTTTGTCCAAACCAGCCTAACAGTGTTTGGTTACAAGGTGACAAGATAACAGCCCTGGCGATTCTTGTTTTTGTTAAACGAGAACAACTATATAGCCTTTGAAATCACCCCAGGACCTCCAGCCACTCCTTGAAGTGGTTGGCTCCGCGATAAATAAACAAGTGATTTAATTATGATTTGTTCCATATACATTTATAAGTTGTAACTTCCAAATTAGGGGGGAAAAAAATAAACCACAACGGCAATTGAAATCTAAATTCAGACTTTCAATGCTGAAACTTGTTTACCAATCGGAGATACACAGAGAAAATGACTTGTGACTGGAATTAGAGGATATTCATCTTGATTGGCCCAGACTGTTGATGGGATAGTCGAAAACTTTAAGTAGTATTTTTTTTTTATCAGTAAAACAGCATTAGTGGGATGTTTTAAAAAGAAGTCAGAAGAAACACAAAAGGTGTAAAAACAAATGTGCCCAGGTCTCTGAATATCCCACAGTTCGTGTTAGGATCTACTTTCTCTGAAATATACACACAGAACAGGCTGTTTTAGTAATGCTAGCCATGCTAAAAGCCCTAATTGCTAATATAAGATGCTAAAGCCAATTTAAAATCTCAACTCCCCAACCATTTTTGGATTTGTTTCTCAGTAAACCCATGTTTTACGGTGACCTGCCCTCGCATTGCCTGTTCCTAATATGACGAGTTAATGAAGGATAGAAAAATACGTTGATGGCTGCCCTTCAGTTTTGATAATGCAGTTCTCAAACTAAAAACTGGAGTGCCTAAGATCTGCGTTGTCAAGTCGAGGCTTTACAATAACAGAAGATCAGGAATCGGACCCACAACTCTAACCGGTTCATCTCTATTACCAACTTTGTTCTCAAAATCCAACATGGCTTCCATGTGATTAAATAGTAGCGGAAGCTGCAGGAACGGAATTTGGACAATTTCTATTTCAATAAATCCCACACACACGTCGCATTATGAAAGGTTTTGTTGTATACGTGTGATGCTTAGCCGTTCGATTGATTTAATGCATGATTCAATACATTTTACTTTGTTAACAGTTATGTAGAAACAGAGGAATAAACCGGCTGGGACGTCATTCCCACATCCAGTCCCAACTTCTGGGGCAAACAAAAATGCTTTAAAAGTGTGTTTATAAAAACACATTTTGCTGTGGTTGATTATCTGCGGCATCCAGACTCGTTATCGTCAGTGTGGTACATAAGCTCACCCTGTATCTGTGTGTGTGTGTGTGTGAAGAAACGAGTCCGGTTCTGGTTCGCCACAGGAGGAGCCGGGTTCTGTCTGAGCAGGGGCCTTGCTCTAAAGATGAAGCCCTGGGCCAGGTAAGCGCTCGCTTAGACGCGTTCAGAAACGGCGGCCTGTTACGATCGCCGCGTTAAATCTCCTCTTCCCCTCCATCAGCGAAGGCGCCTTCATGGCCACGGCTGAGCACATCCGCCTGCCTGACGACTGCACCGTCGGTTACATTGTGGAGGCGCAGCTGGGAGCGAGCCTCACCCGCTCAGCGTTGTTTCACTCCCACCTGGAGAACCTGGGCGTGGTGTCGGACATACACAGCCAGGTACACACACTATAAATCCCTGCGAGTCACTATTCAGCAGAAGAAATCAGACCAAACAATTCTAACATGTTTGTGTTGCCTTCCTGTCAGGTTACTCTCAGCTATGGCACTGTGGAAAACAGCAGGAACACTGTTAACGTGAAAGGACCGTTTTCCTTGAAAGAAGACCCCACCAGGTGAAAACACATTTTTCCAACTGGTGGATTAAACTGGGTTTGTTTTCGTCTTGTCGTGCCTTGTAGCGCAGATCAAAAATAGAGATCACATTTAAACTGCGAGAATAAGTGGCTGAAAATAAGACCGCAATCCTCTTTTTTGATTGCTTGTCCAATCAGTGACGTTTATAATCTGTTATTGTTGAAGTGTTTTGGTTTGATGGCGAAACAAATAAGCGTCTTCCCAACCGTTGCTCAAAAGCTGTTTTAAAATAATAGCACGTTTCCCCTTTTTGTCACGTTACAACCACAAACTTCAATCTATTTCATTGGGATTTTATGAGGAAAAAAATAATAATGCCAAATTGTGTACTAGAAAGAAAATTATGTCTTTCCATTTCTTTTTAGTGATTGTTGTGCAACCACAGTACATCAGCACCCTAATAGACCCTTAACTAAGCATCTTATTGCCTTCAGAAGTCACATGGATACTAAATAGAGTCAACGGGTTTGTAATTTGCATCTTACAATAGGTACAGCGGAGGCCTCGGAACATTAGTGAACAAAAAGAGGCAAAGCAAAAAGTATCAACCAGACCAGTCTACGCAGTTTTAAACTCTTCTATAGGTCAGGGAGAAGTTTAAAGCAGGCTGTTTTCCGCAAGCCATGCAGGAGACTCAAGAAACACGTGGAACAAGATGCTCTGGTCAGATTAGCCGAAATAAACCTTTTTAAGCCCATAAAAAAAAGACACTCCTGCACCCGACATCCACTTGGTAGTGGCAGCATTATGCGGTGGAGACGCTTTAGAGGTGATGCAAAGATGGATGGAGAGAAGTACAGGGCGAGCCGTGAAGACAAGCATGTTAGACGCTGCAATTGACTTGAGACTTAATTCTTTGTATTAGGAGGCAGAGCTGAGGAAATTAAATCCCAATGTAGTAGACTGAAGGTTTTTGGTAACATGGCGAAACGTAGGTATTCACAGGCAGCAGCTTTGGAAGTCTGCAGCAGGAAAACCTTTTTGTTTTTAAAACCCCGTACTAAACGTTACCCTTATTGTACGCGCTCTAATACTACGGGCTTCCTGGCTTTGTTCATGACGTGTCTGCGAAGCCGATTGTTTAAGGCTTTATTTTTGAAGTCAGCGGTTGGTGGCTTCCAGGCATTGTGACGCTCGTTTCCCTCTTTTTCCTCAGATTCAGATCTGTCCATTGTCTGTTGTACCCAGACACGTCTTGGTGCCCCAGCCCCTGGTGACCTTTACTCCCATCTAGAGACAAGAGAGGGAGCAATGAACCGATGGTCCCGGAGCAGATTGTTGGTGCACGCTAACCTGCTCTGACAGGCAACAACAGGAAATGTTTCCCACCCATTCTGCAACAGTCCTCTTGATCGAGCGACCGCATTAGTTTGAACCTTGCACTCGGACTCTTTAAAGTGTCAGTCTGTGTCAAAAGGGCTAAAGACCAAGCCAGTGGTGGTTAATCCCTTGTGTCTGAGTTAAAGAAAAACAGAGAGAAACTGTTGTGGTCCAGAAGAGAAGAGTCAATTTGGCCTCGGGGGGGGGTGACGTTGTAAGTGCCGTCAAGTTGGGAGTAAAAATGCATCAGCTTTCATTACCTGAGCGCTGCATGCAGACAGAAACGGAGCTAAGAGAAACCCTGAACGCGCTCACTTTTCTTTTGTTTTTCATGTGAAGAACCAGTTTGTGACTTTTTACAAATAGGTGTCAAAGCTCAGCGTTTAAATGAACCCTTAACCCCAAAGTGCATCTTTATGCTGATGATCAACGCCTTCATTTCAGTTTTTTTTTTTTTTTTTTTGGTGTTCAGTTAAACCCAAAATTATTCATACTCAAGGTAGATTTAGGTTTAAAGTAACGTTTTCACTTTACCAACATGTTTCTTCTGATTGGACGTTTTGTGTATGTTTTGGAGTGGTGCTAGATTCTGTCGGGGTAGCTAAAGATTAGGGTGATGGCAATAATGCCTTCCAGCCTCAAAAAAGGCAAAACTCATCATCGAAGCTAGAAAATCAAAACGCCGATGCAAACATGCAAAAAGCTGGTCAGCAATTAGAGGAAGAGTTTAAGTGTAATGCCAATAAATGTTTTTAATTTACTTCTAGAATAATTATACAAATAATGCAATATCATTAAATAAATAGTACAATTTCCTACACAACATTTTTATTACAATATTTTTTTTCCCCAAATGGATTTTACAAGATTTCAAATCTAAAAATACCAGAGGTGTGAATAGTTTAGGCCTAATTATATGTCTGTGGCAGTGTTACAGTGTTTCTTCCCCAGGCTGTGTCTCTGATGAACACATTGAACACCTCACAGCCAGAGTGGTCAGCTACACTGCTGTGGAACAAAATAAGCATATTTGCACTATCACACACTCCCTTTTTTTCCTTAACATATTATAAAATGGACATAGGCACATGTACATTCTACTGTTTATATATTTATAGCTAACGTCTACACTGTGAGCACTGTAGCCAAAGTCAGATTCCTTGATTGTGCAGTCAAGGCCAATAAAGCTGATTTTGATGTCAGGCCACAGATACTATCGCGTTTGGAGGCTTCTTGTGTGATTGAACATGTTTCTAAAAAGAAGCTGTTTTCACAAGGAACATTTTAGAAATTATAAATAGTAAGCTTTTTTTATATATATATCTCACCTTTCATGCTGACGAGGAATCATCTTCTTTGCAGTAGCTGTTTTACATCCTTTCGTTGTCAAGTTGCTTCTCTTTTAAATTCTTGTTAATTATGACAACATATCAAGTCCTAAATTGGGCCTGTGATGCTTTTCGACACAACCTTGCTCCTTTTTAGCATCCTCTGTAATTCCTCTGTTGTAAAAACGGTTTCTTTAAGGGTGAGAGAAAGGAGCCTTTTCAGCCTCATCGCTGAGTGTTCATCAGATCTCTAAACAAAGGACTGTCGAAGAAGTGAGGAAATCTAGTAGTCACATGCTAGTTAAAGAAAAACTCACCTTTTAACCCCATGCTGAACAGTATTAACCTCTTTTTAATGTATATAACAGAACTGAGCACTTTGACGGTTTCTTTCTGACAGCAGAGAAATAAGCATAGTGTGACATTTTCATAGATCAGCCTTTTTTCAGGGCATTTAATAACCATTACTGTAAACAGACTGTTTCTGTCCTCTCCTCAACAAAGCTAAAGAGCGCTAACCTGGAGTCCCTGAATGTCATGTATTTTTCTGTAAACTAAATTTCTAACAATTCCAGTAAAATCTTGGTGGCCCTCGCCCGTTTTAATCCGGGTAAATTGATGAATTGTGATCAGAGCGACGTTTGGACTGCTCCTAATGTGCCGCGGCAGTCCAGCCCGAAGGTAACTCATGTTGAGTTGGATCTCGTCTTCCTGTGCATCGGTCCACAGTTTGTGTCCCGCTGTGCTCCGTGCTCTCTCCAGTATCTGGATTGTATGTAGACAATATGGTAATAAAAAAAAACTATTATGAAGAAACTTCTTTGTTGTTTCTTGTGTTTCTGCAACAACAACCAATAAAAACAAGTGGCCCGACTCACAGAGAGAAACTCATAATGAAACGGATCATATGTGTGTGTGAGCTCTTGTTTTTGTTACCCTGTCAGGACTTCTTCTGCAAACATGTCTGACCTGGTTTACATTGCCGGACTCACTGGTTCTGGTGCGGATGGGCCGCGGGTGACCTCTGACTGTGGAGTATGATCCCGGGAACACCAGGCCGAGTGGATTTAGCAGCACAAACACTGACACCATGAAGGAGTCTGTGCTGACAGCGACACCTGCTGGCACCTGGGTGTTAATGACCAAAGTGAACACCTTTTCGCACGCCTGTACAGGACTGTCTCAGAAAATTAGAATATTGTGATAAAGTTCTTTATTTTCTGTAATGCAATTAAAAATCATGAAATGTCATACATTCTGGATTCATTACAAATCAAATGAAATATTGCAAGCCTTTTATTGTTTTAATATCGCTGATTATGGCGTACAGCTGAAGAAAACTCAAAAATCCTATCTCAAAATATTAGAATATTTCCTCAGACCAAGTTAAAAAAAAAATTATAACAGCAAAACAAAATCAAACATTTGAAAATGTCCATTAATGCACTCAGTACTTGGTTGGGAATCATTTTGCACAGATTACTGCATCAATGCGGCGTGGCATGGAGGCAATCAGCCTGTGGCATTGCTGAGGTGTTATGGATGCCCAGGATGCTTCAATAGCGGCCTTTAGCTCATTTGCATTGTTGGCTCTGGTGTCTTTCAGCTTCTTCTTCACAATACCCCACAAATTCTCTATGGGGTTCAGGTCAGGGGAATTGGCAGGCCAATCAAGGACAGTAATGCCATGGTCAGTACACCAGTTACTGTGAGAATCTTATGTCGTCTCTTAACCACTACCATACTTGTGATTTAGTTTACTGAACCAAGCTGAGTGTTTTTCAAGGCTCAGGAAACCCTGCAGTGTTTCGAGTTAATTAGATGATTCAAGTGATTAGTTGAATAGCCTACTAGTATACTTTTTCACAATATTTTAATATTTTGAGACAGGATATTTGGGTTTCTTAAGCTGTAAGCCATAATCAGCGATATTAAAACAATAAAAGGCTTGCGGTATTTCAGTTGATTTGTAATGAATCCAGAATGTATGACATTTCATGTTTTTTAATTGCATTACAGAAAATAAAGAACTTTATCACAATATTCTAATTTTCTGAGACAGTCCTGTATATTAGTACCGTTAGGCTTGGACGGCGTTTGAGCCTCAACACCATCACAGATACCAAAAAAAAACAAAAAAAAAAAACATCAAAATGAGCAAACAGAAAAAAGGAGCAGCCCTGATCTGTATGTTAAAAGTGTTTAATTTCATTATTTTTTTTTTTACATTTATTCCAGGCTGAATATCATTACCACAGTTTTGACATGTATATTGTTAATATCAGTTAAAACCCAACAGAAAAATAAAAACATCAATAGAAAACATTGTCTGTCACAGGTGTACGTGAAGTCCTGCAGGCATCTCTCACACACACACGTTACCGATTTTTAATCATGAGCGTCGGTCACACTCCCCCCCCCAATCAAAACACTATCCTACAGGGCGTTGCACAGAACTTCAGATACAGCTCAGGATCCAGGTGAGCAGACAACACGGCAATAGTCTTATTAAAACATTGCAATACAGAGAATCATTCACCATTAGAGAGGAATTAAGCGTTCTTTATCCTCCTAAAAAAAAAAACAGCTAGTGATTATTTTATCTTTATCGTCTTCTCTTTACAAGACAGAGGAAATAACAAAAAAAAAAGTGGTATGAAGTGTTTTAAGAGCTTATAAACATGAAAGGCCACTCGTCAGTGACTTGTCCCACAGATCCTAACGTCCGTTTCCATTAATGGTGCAAGAAAAACACGGTGAAGTCTTTTAGACCATAGGTAGCATTGTTATCTCGACGCGGACGTTTCTCTTCCAAGTAAAAACCACGCGTGTTAAGATTGTCTCGCTGAGACGAGAGGTGGCCGTCGATTAAAACCTTCGGGTGAGAAGCGGGTGAACGGTCAGGCCGTTGGTGGTGAAACCTACGATGGTGCGAATCAGTGCGAGGAGATCGTGCAGTTACGACAGCTCTTCATGTAAACACGACGAAATGACGGAAAGAGAGATTTTAAACGACGCCTCCATGTGTACGTGTGCCTATATAGTATGTATGAGTACTTTTAGGGCTTATCCGGACGCACTGATCGACCAGATCGTTAGCCAATCACGCCGCAGAAATGCCACACGCACAGATTCACGACTACATGTTTTGTTTTTTTATTTCTTTACACTGTACAGCGTTTTAGAGCAGGAGGAAAAAGCCAAGTAGCAGTGTCCCAGGCAGTGAGTTTGAATGCTCCGTCTCGTAAAAGTCGTCTCCCGCAGAATTTGTGCTTGAGTGGTCAAGAAAAATAAAAAAAAAAAGGTTATTGACAAAAGGTGCAAGGCAAGATAAAACCGTTAAAAAGAAAGAGGAAAGGTACAAGAATATAAAAGAAGGAAATGAAAAATACAGTTGGTCACAGTATCAAATCCTGAATATAAAGAAGAAGAAAATAAAACACACCACCTGATGTCCTTATAATCTTAACATAATACTCATTCTTTAGGTTCTGGGATGCAATTTCCACGTTTAACGGAAATGTTTTCACGTGTTTATCCTGTTTATACTTTCTGCGGTGCCTAGTATTCATTCCTCTTGAAACTTTTCCACATTTTATCACGTTTCAACCACAAACTTCTGTGTATTTTATTGGAACGTCATGTAATAGACCAACAGAATGTGAACTGACATAAAAAAAAAAATCCTTTTTTTTTTTTTTGCTAACAAAACCTGAAAAACATGGCCTGAATACGTATTTAACCCTCTATAAACAACATGCAGCACAACCAAGTGCTATCAGAAGTCTTCTAATTTGTAAATAGACTTTAAATTACTTGCGTTTTAAATACAGATGTATGATTGTAACGTTAGTGAAATAACAGCATCATGGAGGTCATTTAGACAAACGTGGTAGAAGGTGCTATTGTCAGATGAGATGTGAATTCAACATTACAGCCCGAAAGCAGAATGCAAAGTGGGTCAAAAATCACTGCAAATCGCCGTCTGTTCAATATTCCTATTGTTAAATGCGGCGGTGGCGGCATCATGCTGTGGGGATGCTCGTCGTCAGCAGGGACGGGGTCGTCCTGGAGGAAAACCTCCAAAAAAAGACTTGAGATTGAGGCAGAGGCTCAACCGCTGCAGGGGAGCAGGCTCGGCAAGATCCAAGCGTGTTCATGTGTTAAACAGGGTTCCCACACCTTGGTGAACATCAAATTCAAGGACCTTTCAAGGACTTTCCAGGACCAATTTCCTCAGATTCAAGGACCACACGTGGCAGCATTTACCTACTGTGACCGCTGAATAGGTTATTATATTTTAATACAATGCAAATTCAATAAAAGACTAAACGGCATAGAAGTTGTTGGGTCAGAAGCAATGCAAGAAAGTGGACTTAATTTATAGCCTACATTGATATTGATCATATTCATAGCCTACATTTATATCCACAGTACATGGATAAGCCATACTACATTACATATAAGATGTACATTAGCCTACCGTTTCATGGAATTTTATGGAAAAAAGTGCAGCATTGAGGTGTTCAGAATTATATCAATTTGTTTCACTTACTTTCATCTTTGATTAAGCTAGCTTTTGACTTCTGTTTAAAGTGCCACGGTTGCCAGAAAGCTGCTCAGAGATAGATTTAAATCATTCTCAGGCTTTTGTTACCTTTGTTAAAGACACAATTTCAGTGCATTTTACTAACCCTCCTCCTTTACCCGGGTTTGAGACCAGCAAAATGAACCATAAAGAGACACTATGGCGGAATAACAAATTTTTTCTTTTCAACTTTTTTTTAACATTTTCTTTTTTCCCTTGTGGTCCACTAAGGAGCCTACAAATCACGGTAAAACATGAACATGTGGCTGTGTGAATCAAATGCCGTTATTTATTTAAGATAAAATATTTCAAATTCAGTTAGTTATGATCAACCTGCGCCATCAATCCCGGCGCTTCATTTGCAGTCTGGACGCTGAGTCGCTGAGTTAGCAACGCTGCGTGAATGTAACCTATTGGATGCACGTAGGCCTAAACCGTAGCCTACCAACTAACGAAGACCGAACGTACTTTTGCAAATTAAAAGTCTGTGGAATCAAAATAATTTTAAAAGATCGTGTGGCAGTAAAATAATGACACATGAGTCGTCATCCATGTGAACTTTCAACCCCACAAAAAGATTAAAAGGACTTTCAAGGACAAGGTGTTTTTTGGGCTGTTTTCAAGAACTTTCAAGGGCCTTGAATTTATTTTTTCAGATTCACAAACTTTCAAGGATTTCAAGGACCCGTGGGAACCCTGGTTAAAATGTGCCAGACGGAGAGTTTGCCGTAAAGACTGCTGATCATAGAGCCTCCATACGGGCAAAGCTGAGGGGATTGGAGCTGGAATGGCAGCGAAAGGCGATTCTTTTTAAAAATGTTATTTGTAAGAAATCGTTTTCCTTCCACCTTACAACCATGTGCTACTTTGTGTTGGTCTGTCAGTTAAAACTAAATAAAATACACTGACGTTTGTGGTTATGACAGAAGCAAACGTGAAAACCTTCAAGGTGAATGACTTTGCGAGGCACTCTGTGTCCCTTATCACAATCCTAAAAGGGGAAAAAAAAAAAAAGGAAATAAACTTTTGTCCCTCTCTTGTTCCTGACCTTCTGAGACTTTGACAGCTTTAAATAGCACCTTACAAGTTTTAAATCGCAGATACGTGTCCGTCGGTACCCTCCTCAAGAGTCCGTCCTGCTCCCTTATCGCCGACGGCGGCGCGGGTAACGCTCCCTTTTCCAGTTTCCTTTCCCCTTTCTGAGTCCTCCGGAGGCAGTGGGAGATGAGAAGAGAATCAGGCATCCTTTGTTTTCATTTCTCAGTTTATTTGGCACAAGTCGAGCCTTTTTCGTGTCCGTGCTCTCCAGCTTCCACCTCCGTGATAAAAGCACTGCTGTGTGCGGCCGGTGCACGTAAACGAGACGTGGACGCGCCGCTTCAAGTCCTGAACGACGAGTCGAAGAGGGAATGTGTGTGTGTGGGGGGGGGGGGGTACAGCTAAGTTCCTATCTATTATCATGGCTTTCTGAGTCACTGGCTTGTTATTTATACACATGAGCGTTGGGTTCCTTTAGCCGCCAGCTTGCGCGTGTTTTGTGTAAGAGATACAGCGAAGAGTTTCCATGATGAACAGACGGCACGCCACGTAACCAGGAAGGATTAAAACGGTCTACTCTTCATGAAGTCAGAATAAAGCGTGTGTCGCGCTATTTACAGCTCTGTACAACGTGTGTGTGTGAGTGTGTGTGCATGTGTGTGTGTGTGTGTGTGTGTCAGCCAGCATGTTATTTGAACGTAAAAGTGTCCGGGAGATGGGGGGGGGGGGGGGGATTAATTGACCGGCGGGGACAGAGAGAACAGATCCTAGAGAAAAACAGAAGGAGGAACCGCCGGGGGAACCTGAGCTGACCCACAGCAGAGGTGGTGGAACCAGCAGCCGAAAGGTGGATCCGCAGAGGAGGAGGGGGGGGGGGGGGGGGGGGGAGACGTAGAAACATGGACCCTTTTAGACTGGATGTGTGGCTTCTGGTACCGTTTTAAAGAGATTCAGAGGACTTGGCGGTGTGGGGGGTCCTGCTGGAGCCGGGATGCGGGTAGCAGGAAGCTCCGGCCTGAGCGCGGTGTCGGGTCATGCTGCTGGCTGTGAGAAGACGGCTGAGGCAGTGCTGCGTTGGACTGGTCTCTAGTGGACTGAGGACTGTGGTCGGGCGGCGGGGTTGGGCCGGCTCGCGGGATCCAGTTGGTCGTTGGGAACCGAGCGGCGGTTCTGCTCCGGTCGGTTGGTGGCCAGGTACTTCGCTCTCATACTGGAGGTGTACTGGATGGAGAGAGGGGACAGAAGGAGAGGAAGAGGAAAGGAAGAGCAGGAGAGGAAAATGGTGAGAAGCAGGGAGGAAGGGACAGGAAGAGGAGAAGGGCACCGTGATGGAAATATTTCAACCTCTTTCGTACAACAGACGGATACATGAACAAAAAAAAAAAACAGCTGAATCCAGATATTTACATATTCTGTCTACAGAGAAAACACAACCTGCTTTTCTCACTCGCATTAAATCAGACGGAAACTTTCCCGTTTTAGCTCCGTTAGGATGAATGATCTACATTTGCTAAATGCCAGAATGATGAGAGATTCTCTCTGCAAAGGTAAAAGCTTACATGCACTGCGGTTACTATGCCTGCTGGGTACAGCTCGGACGATGATGTCATGGCTTTGCAGAACCTCAAATAGGTTAATTCAGACGGACTTCAATACAGGCACAAACCGTTTCCTTGTGTAACATCATGAAAAATATCCAAACAGATCAGCCATGATATGAGGAAGGTTTAGTTTCCAGATGAAATGTTTGTTCAGAGTGTCGCCACTGCGAGGCGAGCTCCATGCATCCCATCATTCAGGGAAGAAATGGGGTCTGCGTTCTAGCGGCTAACAACTTCTGCTAACGTGTGTGCAGCAACCCCGGCTGTAACGACCTGCATCACATCTGGAAAAAGGCGGAGACGCTACACTGCAAAAACGGAACTAAAAATAAGTAAACTTTTCTTAAAATTAGTGTACCTGTCCTTGATTTTAGCAGGTAAATAAGATGATCTGCCAATGGAATAAGATTTTTGCACTTAAAACAGGAACAATTCATCTCCATCGTCTCATTTCAAGTGCAGGATGTCTAATTATCTTATTTTAGGGGACAAAATACTCATTCAATTGGCAGATAATATAATCTACCTGCTCAAATCAAGGAAAAAAAAATACGAATTTTAAGAACATTTTACTTATTTTTAGGTCCGTTTTTGCAGTGTAACAAGCCTGAGAACGGCATCCTAAACGGGAACTACGGGGGTGGTGACCGTTCAGCTGCAGGAGGCGGCGCTGCACTTCACAAGATGTACGGCTTGGTAAGAAAATAACATTATGGGGAAATATTGAAGCAAAATCTGAGGTCATTTGTCACCAATGTGTCTTCCTACTGGACGACGACCCTAAGCACTTTGTTAGGATGACAAAGTCAGTGTTTTGGACTAGGCATCAAAAAGCCCTGGTCTCAGACCCATAGAAAGTTTGTTGGCAGAGTTAAAAAAAATAAAATAAAAAACAGGGTGTGTGATGAAGGAGGTCCAAATCCTGTCTCAGCTACACCAGTTCTGTTAAAAGTAATGGGGCCCAAAATAACAGCAAAAACCACCTGTGAGAAGTTTGTGTTTAAAGACCTCTGGGGTTGTTTTTTTTAAAGGCAATTCTACCAAACTCTGAGGAAATGCATGTAAGCTTCTGAATTTTGGGAATATAATAAGAAATTCTAGAAAAAAATAATAATACATCTCAAATTCTGGCTTTCAGCAAACATTTCTTTCCCCAATCCTAACCGAACTAAAACAGGAACATTTAATTTGGATTCCAGGTCATTCACTTTACACACAACTTATGTAAATATCCGATCAATTACACGTAGATGGGAAGATAACACACACGCACACGCACACAGGTCATGTGATCAGTCATTTGGACAGCCAGGATCTGATTACAACAGTCATCCGTTATTTAGCTGCTGATTAGAGCTACAAGATGTTATCACAGATCGGCGGATCGGGATTGGTTGGTAGTTAGTTCTCTACTTCTGATGTAGCGGGTTAGCCTGGTAGGAGTTAGTGCTCTCGTGTGATAGTTACAGTAGAAGGCTCTTGGGTTTCCACGCCACAGCAGAGGGCAGGAGATCAGCTCTGTCTGTGAAAAGAATGAGCTGTGGCCGCTTGTGGACGCTCTCGGCAGTGGAGGTGTGAGGGAGGGAGGTGGGGGGGGGTGTGGGGGGGGAGTGGCGGTGTGGCTGCTCGATGGTGAAAGGTGACGGTGGGGCACAGAAACAGCAGCAGACACATACACCTCGACCAGAAGATGTGCACACATAGACACAGTGTGGAACAGGAGGGAGGGAAAGCGGGACCTTTAAAGGTTTGGGCTCCAGGGGTGGAGTGGGGGGGTGGGGGGGTTTTGAAGAACCGTCAGAAATGACTGAGATTGAACGCGGTGTTCGGACAGGCGGCGCGGAGCAGAGGGTTCAGTCTGTCCACAGCGCCAGAATGCGGGACGTGAACAGCTGACGCACGGCGAGGTTTGCTCGTCAACAAATGGGCCCAGCAGCAGTCAGTAGGGCTGCATCTCATCCAAAACATCATCAAATCAGTTCAAAAAGTGAATCTCATTTAGAGCCACCAAGCACACTCTCATATATTTCAAGTGTTTCGTTTCGTCTTTTTGTTTTTTCAGGGTGCTTGCTCTTTTTCCAAATTAAAATTCCAGACTTTTTTAAAACTGATATTTTTTTTCCCAAGACCTTAACTTTATGTACTTGTATACTTGTGTGCCTACTGCCTACTTCATTGGTTGAGATTGTACAAACTGTTTATTAGAAATGTTAATTTTTATAGGCTAGTATTCAATGAACAAATGCATTATTCACAGTAAATTATGCTTTTACTGATGAAAACGTTTCAAAACATGAAAATCACAAGTACATGAATTTCACATCAAACAAGTGTTTGATTCCATTAGGCTAATACAGTACGTGACCAGTTAGTAAAATTATAGTTTTATAGCCTACCTTCCTATTTCTCATTTCACAATGCCTTTGAGCATACTGTAAAATTCTACCACACATTTTTTTCCCATACTTTATTAAGACTTTCACACAAAATTCAAGACTTTTCAAGGTCTGGTAAACAGTGTTTCAAAATTCCATACCTATTAAGACTTTCAAGACTTGCGCAAGCACCCTGTTTTTTTATATATTGGAATTTCCAGTTTTATCAAACCCCAATCTAAAAATCACATAAGACCAATAAAAACGACATTTAATACGCGTGTTAATGGCCTAGGAAGTCACGCTACATAAAGGTTACGCCGCATAAGAGTTTTTGCTAAAGAGGCCGGCTCCTCACGGGCTGCTGTGTACAAGCAGATTCATGGAAAGTTGGGTGGAAGGAGAAAGGGTGACTGAAAGAACAGGGATAAGCTTGGGGAGGATTGTGAAGCAAAGCCCGTTGAAGAATGTGAGGGAGATTCACTGGGCTGGGAGTCACTGGAGTCACTGCTTCAAGAGACAGTCCAGAACCGGACCCAGTGCTGTCAGAAGTGTCTTACCTGAGCGAAGGAGACTGGACCACTGACTGTTGCTCAGTGGTCCAAAATTTCCAGCATTGCCAGAATGACCAGTGCCTGCTTTATTGATCAGGGTATCACTGTAAATGGGTCAAACCATTTTAAAGAATCTAGAGTTTGTTGAGAAGATGAGAGCTCGCCTCACTGATGCAGTAATTCATGCAAATGGAGCTCTGATCAAGCATCCAATTCATATGCTGTCCAGGATATGGATATAATTTCCAGAAGGTTGTTGTAAAAAATGTTTTTTATTGGTCTTATGAGATACTGTAATTGTCTGTGTACAGGATGTTTGGGTGTTTGTTGTCTGCGAGCCTTAATAATCAAAAAAAATCAAAACAAACTCTTGAAATATATAAATTTAGTGTGCAATTAATCAATATAACATTAGATTCACATTTTGAAATGGAGCAACGGGACAAAAACTGTTTTTAATGATGTTCTAGTTTCTTGAGATGCACCTGAAGTTCATTTTAACTAAAAATGACACATATTTGTGGCTCGTCTACATTGGCTTTGCTACTGAACAGCAAAAATGTACGAATGTAGTCTGAAAAATGTTCATCACACCGCCGCTGACTTCAACCACCATACATCAGAAATAGAGGCCGACTTTGTGTCCAACGTGACACGATATAAGCAAATCCAAAGAGCGGACAAAGGGGCTTCTTTTTAAGCTCTAGTCATCACAGGCTGCCAAAATGACCCTTGCAAAGCTGAACCATGATCACACTCTAGTTTGAGCAAAAAAATGACACTTAAAGGGATGTAGGGAGAGACCACTACCCTCCAATATCCACACATAGCATGTTGTCGGACAACAGGGATGGGCGACAATGTGCCCCCTTGCAAATCCATACAACGAGTAAACCACTACATCTCTGTTGGTTTTCAATGTGCTCCAGCTGTGCTGTGGGTATTGGAAGACAGCAGAAGGGAGAGTGTGATCTAGAAAGTGTGCACTTACAGAGGGTGGAGGGGACTCCCTGCCAATCAAGGGGGTGTTCTCACACCGGGGGTTCTGAAAGTTTGCGTTCTGGCTCCTGCATTGTAAAATAAGAGGTTACTGCATGAGGTCACCCTGTCGCTGAGCTCTAATCTGCTCGTCGTGACTCTGACTATTGCCCTCTGATAAATTATCCCAGCTATAGAGGAAACGGGGACCCTCCGCTTGGCAATGTATAATAGTTCATAAACAAAGCACAAAAATGTATTATTTCCTAACAAGTAAAAAAGTAGAAACAAAATGGGAGGAGCCACAGGACATGAACCATATACAGATTCATTTAACATCCAGCATCCAGATTGCTACTTAAAAAGTAAAATAAAGGTTTCTCTTAAAGCCCTTTTGATCAATAAGTGGGCAATAAATAGTGCCGTGAAAAGAGTAACACCTCTTTGAACCGTTAACATTTCATCACGTTACAAGAACAAACATCTATATGTATATTATTGGGATTTTTTGTGACTGAAAAACACTAAGTAACGTAAATGTGTGAAGTAGAAGAAAAAAATATACATGTTTTATGTTTATTTTTCTTTCACAAAAATATTGGTGTGCATTTTTGTTGGCCTCCTTGAATCAGATACCCCTAAATAAAGTCCAGGACAACAAACAGCATCTGTTGACAGGATAACTAGAGGTAAAGCAATCTACTAACTGTCCTCATTAAGACACTGGGGAGAAAAAAATAAAATAAAGCAATTGTTGAACGTAAGTCATAAGTCCTGTTTGCAGTTTGTCGTGTGGCAGACACAGTAAGCATGAAGGATGGAGCTCTGGTCAAATGAGGTCAACGTTGTAGACGTTTTTGGCCTGAAGGGAAAACACTAAGTCAGGCAGAAAACTAACATTGCATGCCTAACACACAATCCTGGCCGTGAAACAGAGACGTAGCAACCTCATGCCTGGGAGATTTCTCTTTTGTTCAGGGAAGCTGGTCGGATTTACTGGAAAATTGAAGCAACATAATACAGGACAGTAGTGTAAGAAAACCTGATACAGGTTGCAGAAGACATCAGACTGGGGCCAGCAGGACAACTGCCCTAAACGCCCGGTTAGAGCTACAATGAGACGGTTTAAATCAAAGCTCATTCAATGGTGAAACTAACCTGGTCAGAGTCCGGACCTAAGACCAGCTGAGAATCTTGGAAAGCTGACTGAGTTTAAGCTATTTTGGAATAAGAAAAAGTCTCAGTCTCCAGAAGTGGAAAGCTGGTAGAAACCAGATTTACAGCGGTAATTAAAAATGCACTTCAATAAAATTCCAAAAAAAGTAAAAAACAAAGCAACTGGACTTGTTTTCCGTAGTTGAAGACGTATCGCTTCCTCTCCAGGAAGCTTTCTCAATTCAAAAAGTCTGGAGTAATGTGGAGTACCAAGCTTTATACTACTGCCCAAACAAAGGCATTGCTTGTAGTATAAAGCTTGGTACTGCACATTACTCCAGACTTTTTAAATTGAGAAAGCTTCCTGGAGAGGAAGTGATACGTCTTCAACTACGGAAAACAAGTCCAGTTGTTTTGTTTTTTACTTTTTTTGGAATGACCATGACCTGGATGACAGAGAATCTTCACCAGCACTTCAATAAAATATTGACTCTGGGTAGCAGAATGCACTTTGTTTCATTAGTAAAGCCCTGTATCAATCTCATTTCACCACACACCTGCTTTCTCCACTGTGTTGTTTTATCACGCAAAATCCCATTAAAACACATTCCAACTCGTAGTTGCAACGTGACAAAATGTGAGAAAGAACAGCTTTGAAAGGCACTGTGAACAAAAGCAAGCCAGTGTATTTATCCCACCACTTATTTACTGCCTGTTTTGGGCTTTGCAGTTAAAACGCTGCGCTTGATTAGCTTAAAAAGCACCAGCAGAACAAAGGCTTTTAAGAAGGTCTTGGTTGTTCTGCTCTGAGCAAAGAAACTAGTCCTATGGCAACAACTAACAGCATGCAAGGTGACGTAATTAACTTATTTCATTCGTCTGGTTTACTGAAAATATTGTGGGCATGAACAGGCAGGCCGGCTATGAGAGGAAGTATGTGTTTATCGTTCTCCAACAGGAGATCTAGTCGGGGGGAGGTTTCTACGACACACTGACAGGTTTGTCACTAGAGCACGCTAAAGCCGGGAATACGTCTACGTTGTGTGGCCTGGGTCACACAGGGTAAAGCATCGACTGCCTATATGGCACGCAGTGTATTGGTCCTGCTAGCCTCTAGCTAGCGGTGGGTGCTAACTCACATGTATTCAGTGACGGGGGCATTGCTGACAGTGTGGGCTGTGGCGGGCAGGCTAGCTTCGCTACCGTAGCTGGAGCCACAGCTGTAGAGACTGGGCATGTGAACGCGGTACAGGTTATCGTGCACGCCGCGTGAGGCACCCGACTCGTCTTCTCCGTCCTCGTCATCCGTCCTTCGATTGGTCAGGTTAAGAGCAGGGCACGAGAGGGCGTGATGGACAAGGAGGGGGGGGAAAGAGGTAGAGGGGAGGGAGATCCGAGAGAGACAACAGAGCATAAACAAGTGGTTGAAGAGGAGGTTAGGTGAGGGAAGGTGAACTTAAGAGATCTCCAAACACAAACGCCCAGCTGAGGCCGTGCCTCGAGCAGCTGAACGAGAACCAGCATTTATCCAGAAAGCAAAGAAACGTGAAGGCTGCACGTTTGCGTCTTAGAAAAGCTTTCATTCATTCAAACTGTATAAACATAATATCCTTAAAGATAACCATGCTGTCATTGTTTGCATGCGGGCTGTTATAGAGATAGAGGTGTCGCTGCTGTTATTTAAAAGCTAATAATTCACACTGTCCAAAAAGAATCATACTCCAGATAGGGCTGGGCGATAAGTCAAATATATTTCATGCAGCGGGACAAGCTTTGTTCCACTTGAATACTGTGAATATTGTATGTGATTTGATGGGAGCTACAGTTTTATCAATTCTCCTAAATGCGTCAGCCACTCTCCCAGAGCATCATTGCAAAACCACAACTAAGTAATTGGTAAAAAAGGAAGCTTCTAACAAAAGCTTCAGGAAGAGATAGAAGACTGCAGGTTGTGGGCTGAGGCACACAGACTCAAGGAGACATCTTGGCACCGTACAGAGCAGCTGCTGTTGTTGGAATGACAACTAAGGAGCACAGCAGATTTGGTCTTATGCTCAAGAAGAGGAAATCAACAAAGGGGTCAGATAAGAACTTTGTAATTACTAATACCTGCTACGGGTGAGTAACTTGATCACAGGATAAAACGGCTATTCTTCCGGTCTCTGTGCCGCTGTATTTAGCTGTGTCAGAGTTCATCTGGAACAATTATGTGACTCATCCCATCCTAAATGTTAAATGTGACCTATTCTGATTCCTTTCAAAAATGTTATGATTGGTCTATGTGCTATATAAAACATGTTCATTACTTTTTTTGCACAAAATCATTATCAGATAATGAGATTTCACCTCCTCAGTTTCACCTATTGTGAGCTCCTTTCAGAATAAGCTATTTTAGGGCTCTGTCACTTTTATGCAAATAAGATGTAGCTGGCCACGCCCCCAACTCAATGTTTACACTCGCACTTTATATACTTGAACACAGCTGCATACAGATGCACAATAGTACAACAGTGCATGCTTTACTCTGGGATACTTTGAAGACGGTTCCAGAGCTACAGTGAAAGCCACATTTCTGTTAAACTATCCTGTTACATCTTTTCAACTGCCTAGAAACATCTTCCTGTGAGTGTTATATTGTTATTAAGTTTGTGTAAGATACTCTAAGAGGCATTTTGGACTGTTTAGGTTGGAAGAATCTGATGAAACAAATAAGACGCTAATAGTGCTAACGTCCCTGTGGCATTTTCAGTGCAAATTAGCATCATGCTAACCGTTAGCTGTTTGTGTAGAGACTGTCCTGTTATATCTTCTCAACTGCATAGAAACATCTATCTGTGAGTGTTCTGCTTTTTAAAAGTGTTGGTTTGTGCAAGATACTTCAAGGAGGCATTTTGGTTGTTTTAGTACGATGACCAGACGTCCCAGATTTCAGGGGACAGTCCCTGTTTTTGATGACCTGTCCCCGGAAATGTCCCCGATTTCAGTTTATCATGATGGAGTAAAAGTTTAGCCCAGCAAGCGGTATTTAACCAGTCCTGCTGCGATCCCAGGTCTGTGCGTCGTCATCGCCCCCCCACCACTTAACAAAATCAAAGATGTCCCCAGTTATCATTACAGAAGTCTGGTCACCCTATGTTTTAGGTCGGAAGACGCAAATAGTGCTAGCGTCCCTATGAGATTTTCAGTGCAAATTAGCATCACGCTAACCATTAGCTGACTTTGTCTTTTCAACTGTAGTTAAGTGTGACGGGGTTATATGCACATTTTCCGGCATGCATTAATGCCAAAGTTAAGTTGCGTATGTAATTTATTGAAATAATAATTATAACTTCAATGTAAGATGTAATAGAAAACTAATGTGTTAAATATATTCAGTTTTATATTCAGTTTTATATTCAGTTTTACTACGTCCCAATCGGCAGTGCCTGCCAATTGGGACGTAGTAATCGGGAGGTTTTAAAAATGGCTAATTTTCCAGATACCAACAAAAACCTTTACTGACAGCCAAAAAAAAAAAAAAAAAAACAGCTATATATTTTATAGTGCTAGGACTGTTTCTGGACGCAGTAGAGATGCAAATGAAGGTTTGTTTTTTTCATAATATGTCATAACAGGTATTCTTGGGTGCCATCTAAGTTCTGTAATATTGTACTATATCTATTTTAAACCTGAACCTACGAGTCCAACCAAACATGGCACACTACTTACATTCAAATTGCTAGTAACTGAGCTTTGGTCTGACTTTTGTGCTCAGCTCTAAAGTGTGAGCTGTTGCCATTTAGTTCTGTTTTCTGCACGTTTGGGGTGTCTATAACTGTCCAGGTCAGTTGCCTCAGATCTCTCTGTGACGTCTGTGTAACGGTCAGAAGGATTTTTCTTCATATCAAAACATCAGTTGCTGCATGTTTGTTGCAAACACATCCACATGTCTGTTTAGTTCCCCTTTTTCAGGCATCTGGATTTAGATCAGTTAACATCTGTCATACAAAGAACAATCTGGACAGGATTATTTTAGATTGAAAACTGATCCTTTGAATCACATTTTACAATCAGCAATGTCTTCATTTCACTAAACTCCAAACACTATTAATTGTAATTATTTGGACAGCATCTAACCTAGTTTAGGGTCCTTGGGTTCAGTTTAAAACCCGAATGAAAACAAATCTAGTGGCAATTTATAAAAAAGGTATGAATATGGGTCTTTTTGATTTCAGAATGACAGACGTTCATCTGTGTAAACCTTCTGAAAACCACAATGATTGATGGGTAGGAGAAAAACTAGAGGTTGTGACGTGGCAAAACAAAATAAAGGTAATCTAAATACAAAACAATATAACAAGCCCTTTACATTTCCAGAAATTCTGATTTTCAGCCTTTAGACAAAGGAATGAGATACGATGTCTGGAAACAAAAAACTTTTTTATCCATTTTCAATTCTAATTTTCCCACCTTTGTATAGGAACCCTGTATATAACACACGCTGCCATAAATCCCTAATGTATAGTTGTAATTTTCAAGTACTATCGCCCAGCCCTAAGTACAAGAAGGTTTGGTTTATTTCACATAATTTGTGCATTTTTTATGTGCTCCATAGAAAGTAAATCAAAAGGATCAGGAAAAAAAGGAGATAATATGGCTGAACTGAGCAAACCATTTTCAGACATAAAAATGGTTAAATAAATGTAAAAAAAAAAAAAAAAAACAGCCAGCAACGGAACAAAATGAGGCATTAAAAAAGATATGTGCTGATTTGGAAGTTGGATCTCTGGCTGCAGTGCTGAAAAAATGTGAGAAACTGAACACTGACGTCAAAAACTCTTTCTTGGCCTTAGTAGCTCTTCTTCTTCTGTTGGTTCCATAATAACACCGTTATCCCATGTGTTAAAGAGATAAAAATGGATGGAGCTCTATTTAGATTAGTTTACGCAGAAAATGAGGATAATGAGATGTCTTGCCACCAGATGGTGGTGTTCTGCCCATTCAATTAAATGGACGGTCCAGCCTGTGATTCTGCACAGTTCTGGCCATTCTTGTTAAATCCAGATGCAGACATAAACTCCTGCTCATTCCTGCTGGGCCATACATCTGTGTTGCTTTTGAGCCGAACCCAACAGAGAAGCGCACAACCACGACTAGCCTGCCGGAGCTGTGTTATAACAGGAGTGAAATCCATCACTGCATGCTGCACCGACTGCGATGCTGAATCGTCATCTGATCGTAGGGTTTTCCACTTATCCCAATGTGCATCATCATTTGCTGAAGCCCCGAAGCATTTCCAAATCAGGACAGGGTGGGGTGGGGCAGAGAAGAAGGGGGGAGGAACAGAAGGAAGAAGTGGGGCAAAGGGGAAAAAATAAAATAAAATGTGTGGTGACATACTGTCCGACACAACATGGGTGCTCCGAGTCCAAAGAAAATGAGCCGTACAAACAAACAAACAAACAAACAAACCATCAGTCGAACTAGCAGTGATGAGGACAGAGAGTAACAGAAGAAGAAAATAAATAAATGCAGAGACAGGCAGAGAGAGGTATGGCCGGATACAACAGTTTGGGAGGCGAATACACCCAAAGCAATGACATGCATGGGCACTGAGGAGATCCTGTTTGAGGCTTTCTGCATTGCAGTAACTCGTTAGAGCGAGAAATGTGTGAGTATTTAGAGAACAGGTTAACCAAAGACGAGGGTTTAGGGATGGAAGGCGTAGCTGCGTGTCGTGTATGTGGGTTTTCCATTGCGGCATTTGCCTTGACTCAGCTCTGCCGTCGTTCCGCTGCAGATGGGATCGCCTAAATGTTGGTTGGATCAGCTGCTTCTAAAGCTGATGCAGTCAGAGCAAAAAAAAATAAAAACTACGTACAAATTAATATTAGATTAATGTGTACGTCTGTTATCTTAGTTTCCCCAGCCTCTTTATCCAGCTGCAGACCATCTTTGCAGAATGAGTCAAGCTGCTTTGCCCGATGGAAAAGTCTCATACCGGCGTGAGAGGAGCTCTGGAGGAGCGCGTGTGTGTTACCTCTTCCTCGGCCAGGTGTGTGGCACGCTGCACACGATGGAAGAGAACATCAGCGCGGTGACGAAGGAGAACAGAACCAGGTAGATGACACCTTCTACCCCATCGTAACACAGCCCGGTCAACGCCTGGACGTAGTCCTTTAAAACAGGACGGGGGGAGAACCGTCAGCTGGGAGGCGGCGCTCTGACTTCTGCCGTCGAACGCGGCGCGTCGTGACTCACCATGTGTAGGCTGCGGCAGTCCACCAGGGCGGTCAGCTGGTGGAGACCAACCTCGGTGGAATTCAGCACCGACTGGATCTGCTCAAGGCTCTCCTGCACACGACAAGCCAGCGTTATTCACGTGGAGCAGACTTCCTGCTTCACATGCACGCTCAAAACTGAAATGCATACACGACGCCGCCTTGCAAAAGTATTTATACTCTCATTTTGTCACGTTCCAAACACAACCTTCAACATATTTTCGTGGGATTTTTAGGGCGGAACAAGATAAAGTCTCGTCCAGAGCCTCCAGAGTAGGTTGAACTTCACTCCTTGGTCTTTGTGATGCTAATGTTCTCTAACAAACCTCCGAGGCCTGGAGGTCCTCTCAAGACATTTAGTTGTACTGGATTTCATTTTGCAGGATCACGATAAAGGGTCTGAAAACACTGCAAAAAACAGAATTAAAAATAAGTAAAAGTTTCTTGAAATGAGTGTATTTGTCCTTGATTTGAGCAGGTAAATAAGATTATCTGCCAATGGAATGAGTATTTTTACCCCTAAAATCAAATGATTAGATATACTGCACTTGAAATAAATTGATGGAGATGAGTTCTTTCTATTTTAAGTTCACAAATCTTATTCCATTGGCAGATTATATTATTTGCCTACTCAAATAAAGTACTAATACACTAATTTCAAGAAAATTTTAACTTATTTTAGTTCTGTTTTTACAGTGAATAAATGCACCCCCACCTTTCCAGATGTAAAGTTTAATTAAAAATGAAAAACCAATGGTGTCCTACTTCGTGCTGCTCTGTCATATAAAACCCTCATGGAGGTGTGTGATTGAAGTTCAAGGGATGTGAATCCATTTCCAATGCACTGTAAGTTAGGAGAGTGCGATAAATCGATTTAATCGATTAATTCGTATTTACAATTTTTTTAGGATTTAATTTTTGGAAAATCAAGATTTTTTAGCCAATGAACTCATTAGGCTTCCATGAAGAGAATAGCAGCAACGCTGAATATACGTTAAGGAATATATATTGTCAAAATGTTTTAAAGAGGAAACGTTTTTACCATAATACAAGACATTTTAATGTACTCATTTACTTATTTTTTTTTTAAGTCAGTTTGAAGTTACACAAGTAAAGTGAAGCCTGTTCTCAGCTCATTGTGTAAAACCACTCATTAGCAGCAAACATTTTGCTATATTTTCATTGTTTACAACGGCAGGGTCGCCATCTTGTTTTACCAACATGTTTCACAGCTTGTATTTAGTAGCACTTTGAATTCAGGTCAACTCCCAGACGAAACGCTTGACATAAAAGCAAGTATTTCAAATTATTTCTTTAATATCTTCTTTGTGAAACAGAGAGGAGGAAAACAACAAACAAAAAACTATTAATCGGATTTGGCTTAATAAAAATCTGAGATTTTATTTTTAACCCATCGCCCAGGCCTACTGTAAATATGTGGGTCAGAGGCCCACAGATCACTGCACTGTAAGCACACGCACCTTGGCAGTGGCATAATCCCGTGTCGCAGATCTCAGCAGTTCGGCCACGTCATCCTGCATCTCCACCAAAGCTTTGTGACTCCCTGACAGCCTCTGCAAGACCAACAGCGAAGGGAGTTTAAAGTAGAAAGAAAATTAGAAAATAGAGAAAAATCTATATCACTTCAAGACTGTTAGAAATATCTGCAACATTAAGACATTTTTACCTGCTGGAAAGGGTTGACTTTCCCAGAGCTGCACCTCAGGTAATACTGCAGGATATCTAGCAAGGCACCCATAGATCCAGATCAGTACAATACTATGACATACATGTGAAATATGCACTTTAATAACAAAAGAAAAAAAAAAGGTCAACTGTGCATTCAATTGGATTTTATCTGTCTTTGATCTCTCTGCTGAGGCATGTTTTCTGGTTTTACCCAGCAGTTGGTTGAAGGCGCATCTATATGTGTGTTTTATTTGGCCAGCATGTGTGCAGAAACACCTCAACAGACAACGGCACTCATTAGCTGTGTGGAAAAGGGGAAGTGAACCAAACAGAGGAGAAAGCCTGACAAAAAGAAAGATGGAAAAAGGGCAAAGAAATCAGCTCAGATCGGCTCGGGATTCTTGCTGTAATGCCTCGGAGACGAGCGGGAGGGAGACAGGGTTGCTGATGCACAGCAAGAGCTTCTAGATACCCGGGTGTCAATCAAACGCGATCCCTCTGGATGTGCTCAGCCGCACACAAACGCGTGCGCGGCACCCGCTTTCTAAAAATAGGAGTCGACCTGACGCGCGTTTGCTTCGTCGTTTGCGAACGGCCCGCCGTAAACCGGCCCACAATGTTCCCGTCCGCGTACCTTGATCAATGACGGCGTTTTCTTTGGTCACGCTGGTGATGTAGGTGTCTGGAGAGACGCAGAAGTCGCTGGCTGACTGTAAGAAGGGGAGGACACGCGTCAGAAGGCGGGCTAGAGGGAACACGCTCGCTCCGGCAGCGGGCAGCGATTACGTCACTGCGGAGCCCGGCCGTGTTGCTATGGGTAACTTACAGCAGCGACCGCCAGCTCGATGCCCAGAGAAGCCCAGCTGATTATCAGAGTCAAGACCCCAAGGAAGCACACCCTGGAGGATGAGGGGAGGAAAAAAAGAAAAATCTCTTAAAAGCAGGACATAAACTCACTGACCGTTTTAGAAGATAACGTTTTCAGAAGACAGGAGGGGTTTGTGGGGGGGGGGGGTGACGCAACAGCACGTACCCAATCAGAGTGCCCCGAGAGTTGCGAATGAGACCAAAGAGCACCAGCAGACAAATGAGAACATCAAACAGCAGCAGACCGAGGTAGCCCAGCCACCTGCCAGAAAACAGACACATAATTATTATTATGCCTCAAAAAACAGATTTCAAGACCTGAAACTGGGAAAATACAAAAGCCTGAACAGTGTTTGAGCAATTAAAGAAAAACATACTCTTAAAATATAGAGAAATTCTTGCTTACACTAATCAGGCAAAACATTATGACCATGAACAGGTGACAGGGAGAACCCTGATTATCACTTCACCGTGTCTACTTAGAGCAGGGGTTCTCAACCTTTTGCAAGCTGGGCCCCCCCAAAGCTGGTTCGTTGCAGTTGGGGCCCCAGTGCCCCCCGCCCAGATCCCCCATCCCCCCGCCCCACCGCGCCCCACTCTACCTTGCATAGCACCAGACTTCTAATGTGAGCTTGCAGGCATTATTATTATTATTATTATTATTATTATTATTATTATTATTATTATTATGAGTAGTATAGGCCTATCACCATTACTAGGCTATTGCTATATAATTGTGAGGTTACATGCTTTTTTTTGTTATTATTATTATTATTATTATTATTATTATTATTATTATCATCAGTAGGCCTATCACCATTACTAGGCTATTGCTATATAATTGTGAGGTTACATGCTTTTTTTGTTTTGTTATTATTATTATTATCATCATCATCATCATCATCAGTAGGCCTATCATCATTACTAGGCTATTGCTATAATTGGCAGTAGCACCAGACTTCTAATGTGAGCTTGCAGGCATTATTATTATTATTATTATTATTATTATTATGAGTAGTATATGCCTATCATTATTACAAGGCTATTGCTATATAATTATGAGGTTACATGCTTTATTGTTGTTGTTATTATTATTATTATTATTATTATTATTATTATTATTATTATTATCATCAGTTGGCCTATTATCATTACTAGTCTAACTCTTGGACTGAACGTATTTTTTGCCAGATGCATTCAAATAGTCACCAGAGTAAAGAAATGTATATTATATGTGAATTATGTGCGCCGTTTGGAAGTAATTTTGATAAAACTTGCTGTATAAGCGAAAGAGCACGAACGTTCTGCATTCGGGTTGTTCCGGAATGCGACGTCACAAACAGAACTAGTACCGTGCATCAGCCTGCAAATACTACGTCTTTTGCTACCGATTTGTTCAATTTTATTAATAACTCTTACTCTACGTACAAAAAAATAAATAAAAAAAATGTCTGATACATCTTCAAACTCCCCCTCAAGCATCGGCGACTCAGATAAGGAATATATATATACGAAGAAACGGAGTTTGAACAAGGTGAACCTGAGGAGACTATATCTAACGCTGCCCCATAGAGCCCATGCTCCATTGTAAGTACCCCTCACAATCCTCGCTTGGGAAGTGTGAATTGTATAAAACACTTTTGTCACTGCTGGCAATCCAGTCCTTTTGCGTTTCTTTTACGAATGTATCCCATTTCTTTCGGACCTTTTAATCATTCGGCCAAGTATGTAGCGCTACTTTCTGGCCTGCACTAGACCGCGGTGAAGTTGGCTTGACATGGACATTCAAGCTCCGCGGAGTCAGCAGAGCGTCTTGAGAAACAAAAATCAAATCAGATTTATTGACGGTCCCACCGCGTATGGGAGAAGGGAGCAGCTGAGACACGCTAGCCGAAATCGGAGTCCTTCAACCGGATCAACCGTGAGCTAGATCCCGCTGACTCCGCGGAGGTTGAATGTCCAATGTCAAGCTAACTTCACCGCGGTCTGCACTACAGCTGCTAACTACGGCGATTTTTTTTAATATACATACATGTACAATGTATGCAAACCCTCTGGCATGAGTCTGTGAAAAGGATTAATAGGACAAAAACACCGAAATAATCCTAAGTGAACAATGTTTGTTTAAACCTACCGGGCGGCTCGTTCTCTTTGCTGAAGCGCTGTGTGTCTGCTGTGTGTCCGCTTTCTGATGTTAAACAAACATGTCTGAACGTCCATCCATCCATTTTCTGACACGCTTAATCCCTCATGGGGTCGCGGGGGTTGCTGGTGTCTATGTCCCGATATAAAATAATTCTTAGCCGTCCAGTGGGTTCATGGTTCCATGCTCTCTCATGTGTATTGCCTGCCGTGTTTATAAGGCAGCTAAGCTACTAGCTATGTCGCCGTACAAGCCTTGGCCAGCATTTCACAGACTCCCTCCGTCCCTTCAGGCTTTTGCTGTATAAATCTGGCAATATGATACCATCAACCATCAACTTACTCTTAAAACGATCTTGTGAAACGTTATCTAAAGAAGAAAAATATGCCGAGAACTCGTTAGCTTCCTTCCAGTCCGGCGCGCATGCGCGAAAAACCCGGATGAAAACCGCTTATCACCTGCATTTGCGCTCACTATCGACAAAACAATCAAATTTGTTCAAAACTTTTTTTTTTAAATCAGTCCAAACACATTTTAATTTGTATTCAGGAGTTATGTATATACAAAACTTTAACTTTTTATGAAAGTAGTTTAGTGATAAAAAAAAAAGTGCAAATTTTTTTTTTCCAGTTTTTTTCCACTCCCATCCTGTAGCCTACTCGCGCCCCCCCGGGAGAGTGTCGGCGCCCCCCCGGGGGGGCGCGCCCCACCGGTTGAGAACCACTGACTTAGAGGGTGGGATACATCAGGCAGGAAAAATGTGCAAACGTAAGGATTTGAATGAGTTTGACGATCACCATCTTAAGGGTTGGGCCGTGTGGCCGAAGCTGGATAGACGATCTAGTGTAGCTCAATTGCTGAGGAGGACAACGCTGGTTCTTTTAGAAAGGTGTCAGAATACACAGTGAGTCACAGTGTTTCCAGTCAGGTTGCCCATGCTGAGCCCTGTACATCGTCTTCTTTTGCATCCCGTTGACGGTCTGGTGGGTATTCTTGGGTGCCTCCATCACCGTGGATGTTATTTTCATACCTACCCCCCACCTAAGCATGCAGACCATGTACAACATGTCATGAGAACCATATTCCCCGCGGTTTATTGAATAATCTTCCCTGCCCACAGAGCAAAAAGAATTCAGAAACGCCCTAAGGTGCACAATGACTAGTTTGAGATGTTGACTTCGCCTCCTGGATCCGACCAAGCAGCTGTGTTGCATGCTGGACAACAGGAACATAAAGGATGTGCTGCTGACATCTCCGTACCCCGTATCCCAGCATGCCTTAACGGATCAGGGCCGCTCCGGCAGAAGAAAGTAAACCGACACAGTAAGAAGGCCGGGACACATTTCAGAGCTTCTAACGGACCTGAGCAAGCCACGCAGTATGAATCGACGTGATATAATCTCCTGTCACGCCGCGCGATGACGCGTCGTGTCAAAAGGTACGACAGCGGCATCAGTCCAACGAGAAAGGATGTTAACGTGCTTATTATGAGAAACGGTGCTGAAGACAGGGAGCGGAGACAGCTGCTGAAGCACTCCTGGGTAAAAAGAGGGCAGAAAACATAAAAGACACAGCAGCGGTCACCCTGCCTGTTTTTTATAGAAGGTTTCTGACCCCGCTTGATATTTATCATAGTCTGCCTTTGGTTGCTGAAGAACTAAAGTGATCCCAAGCGCAGCTTTCCCACTCAACGACCACACATCACTGATTTAAGCTCACAATCAGACCGAAGATTTAGTCTGAACCCGGCTTCAGCGAGGGGGTCATAATGTTTAGCCTGGTTAGTGCATGTTTTATTAAGTAAATTAAGTGGATTCATGATTGTGAACCAATGCCATCGTGTGCATTAATCACTGGAGCTGAACTCTGCTCAGGTGAAACAAACCTGCGGCCACACTGACCTGTAAAAGTCAAAGGCTTCTGTTTTTTGGGCCAAGTCCTCCAGGGAGACATCGGTGTTGGACCAGAACGGCACGTCGACCATCAGCCTCACCAGCTCGTCTAGCTGCCCCTGCAGCTTTTGGACGATGGCCACGTAGTCCGTCTGGTCCTGGAAGGCCGTCTCCAACTGGGCCAGGTTCTCCTCCACGGTCTGGTTTAAGGCCAGGGCGTTGTCTGACACCTGCAAACAAACCGGAACAACGTTCAACCAAGTCAGGTTCTGTTCCGGTTTTTTTAGGGGGAAAACGTGTCGTTCTCTCTCGGGAGGAGGCTCACCAGCTTCTCCACGCCGGACACGGTGCGGTTGGCGTGACGAAGGGAGTACGCCAGGCGGCTAGCTCCGTCGCTCGACTCCCCGTTTCCGTAGAATCCGACGGCGATTCCAGCACTGGACGAAAACGGGAGCAGACAAAATCTTAGTTTTACACAAATCTACTCACACAGACACACAAACTAAAAAAAAAAAAAACACTTGTTTATAACTCATGTACTGTAGAGCATGACCCTGCTGCCATCAGACTTTACAATACCACTGCACTTTAACCTGGCGTAATAACACTGTAATAACTGTGCAATAACTATTTAATACACTGTGCAATAATCCTGTACACTGGAACAACTTGTGCAATAACTATGTGATATTTTATTTTTCTTTCCATCCACTGTATATATCTGGATGTACTGTATATACCTCATGCTCCTTTTCCTCCTTTGTGCACCTTCTGTTGCTTATCTTATAAGTAAATCTCTCCATTGTGAGATCAATAAAGTTCTATGTTAACTTATGAGGTCATGCTCTGCAGGGCAGTTCATCCGTTAACCACCAGAAAGCAGCACTGAGTTTTCAGATTTCACCCTAAAGCCTCAGGCATTCGCAGCACTACCAGGGATGATCCCCCCCCCCGCCCCCCCGCACAATAATTGGGTCACCAGACCACGGATAATGTGGCCTCAGCCCACATTTAAACAACACATGCAACAATATTTGGGGTTCTTCACTTACAGCCTTCTCCCTACACATCACCAACAACGCAGACCCAGTTTGCTGTTTTTTTTATTTTTTGCTGCATCTAATCCATCCCTCCCCGACTCACCCTCCTCTAACCTCGTTATGCTTTTATAACCCCCCCCCCCCCTTAATAGCCCCCACTCTGCCCTTCTTTTGTTTGCTTTATGTTCACACGACTCTACTGTACACGTCTGCAGGCGAGCGGCAGACGGATATGAAGAGATAAATTTGTGGCCAATTCATTCAGGCTCATTAGATATTTAATAGCTCCGTCATACGTCTGTCTTTACGATGTACATATATCGTCGGGTGTCTGCGTCTGCAAGAGGCTTTTGCTCCGTGTGCCGATGAACTCAAGAGCCATTAACCATCATCTGCCGCTTCTGCTTGGTAATTCGTTTCCTGTTTCCAACCAGTTTTCCGTCCTTCTCCTTCCTCTCAGTTCAGGTTTTTCGTCTGCCGGGTTTAAAGGCTGCTGGTGCCGTCTTTGAGATTCAGGCTGCAGCTTTAAATTGTTGGAAAAACGATCGATTTGCGGTTTAAATCTAAACATCTACGTGAAACAACCTGCAGAGAAAAAAAAACAACAACACACGTGCGTCAAAGGAACCAAGAGCAAGTGGGTTCTGAACGATGCTGGAAACGCAGAGCTCCGTTTTATTCTCTGCGTCAGTCCGTTTAAGCTGAGATGAGCTGAAAGTGCGCCGCGGCGTCAAAGCGTGCCGAGATGGACCCCGACGGACGAGCTGGACGAGCGGCAGGAATAAAAAAACTCCGTATAATGACTTCTACGTCCAAAACAGACTGAGTCATCTGAGTCCTAAAAGCGTGCTGAATTAGCAGCAAACAAACAGAGCGCACAAACACAATGCAGCAAACAGAGACACGACATAACAGAGCAGACGGCTGAATAGCTGCTCAGAATATCATCAGCAGCCAGAGATGCACCGATCAGGCTTTCCAGCCAAGAATCCATTTTCCTGGAGGTCTGAGCTGCTGATTGGGATTTTCAACAACGTCAATTAAATTGTTTTTAACAACAATAACAACACATGAGGGCAAAATGTCCTTTAATAGAAGCAGGAGTTTACAATCCCACAGAAAAATCAAGGGATTACAATAATATCCCCATCCATGCATCAAAACATACAGATTTCTCCTATTTAATTTAAATAAACTCTAAAAAGTAAAGTAATTATCATTTATGTCTCTAAAACAAATGTAATAAATACACCAATGAAATTACTGCAGCAATTATTTGTTTAAATGTGTTGTTTTTTTTTAAACAGAAAACATTTCTTTCTGTTGTTTTTATTCTAGCGGACATTTTTAATAATCAGATGTGCCGGTTCTGTTTTCACGTAGCCCGGCCCGTTTGGGTCCGACACAAATGAAGGAAGTCCACGTGTTGTCGGCCCGCAGCCAAAAATAGGATATGATGTCACGTTCAATGGTGGACAAAGAAGCGCACGCACGCTCTTCAGCACACGGGAGGATAAGCGACGAAAAGCGGGCCCGAATGTTCTGATCCATATCAAACGCTCAGTTAGAATATTATAACAAATCACGAAGTATTGAAAATCTACAAAAAAAAAAAAAAAAAAAAACCCTCTCCCCCGCCGTCACACACTGAAAGCGCCCCGCGATTGTATAATTCATTTCTCGTCTCCGCATCAAATCTGCTGCTGTCTCCATGGCAACCTTTCTAGGCCATGGAGAGGGCCGAAACCGAGAGAAATAATAAATAAAGGCTGAAAGCGATGGCGAAGTGGTTGGGGAGGAGAAGTGCAAAGCTTAGAAGTAGAAATCAGACGATGGCAGCTGGAAGAGGAAGAGATTCCTGGCCGACACGGAGGTCAGCGCCCGCTCTGCTGCTCGGGTCAAAGTCCAGAATTTAACAGACTTCCCCCCAATTACAGCGCCTTGATTTGGGTTTCACAACAAATGGTGGAAATGAATGTTTTACATTTAGACACGTACCCATGCCTGCTTTCAGTAAACCTGATATTTCTCAGTAGTGGATCAAGTGATTTAAATACATTTGAGTATAATTATTAAAAATGAACGCCTTGAAGAGAAATGAAACCAAAACATTTAATTCCTACTTTAGTGTTTTCCATGGAAAAAAAGCAAAGTTTCTAAAAAAATAAACAGTTTCAGTGGAGTATAACTATGACATGACACAGAGACCCGTTTCCTTCGGCCTGGACACGGACCCACTCCTCGCAGTGAGAGGAAGAGCAAAGGAGGTGAAACAATAATCCAAAGCTCCCTGATAGGGCACCGCAGGAATGAGTGACATGTCGGGGGTCCACCAGGTCTCCATAATAATTACCTGTTAAACGCGTTAACATGTGGAAACATGTTTTTTGCACAGATCAGACTAAGTAAGCTAATGTGAGCCAAACAAGTGAACTCTGGCCCGCCCGAGTCTCTCAGAAAGGATCCCTGGTCTGGTTTGTTTACAGCAGGAGAGAAAATGACTTCCTGGAGAAGCAAAGAGACAAAGTGAACCGGAATCATGTCTCCAGGGCTTATGAATTATAATCATATTATATGATTGTAATTCATAAGACATCATTTCGGGGAGTATTTAAACGTTTTCAGATCACATGTATTAGATGTGATCTAAAAAATTCTCAGTTGGTAACCTCTGTAATCTCAGCCTCATGTCACAGGCCCTTCCTTTCTGCCTTGCTTATGGCAGCACGTTTTAACAATTAATAGCAAGGGATGATCTTTACACCCAATTTAGGGAGTTTCCCCTACCTTCCCAGTGTACGCCCTACGCAAAGCCGGGCGTACACTGTACAATGTTTTCAATCGTTGTACTTAGATAGAACCGCAGGGTTTAAAGGTTCACTGCTCTTTGTTCTTACAGGGTACGGCCCAACGCTCTGACGCGACATGACTGCTCACACTGTACGTCGGACTCAGCCCTGTAGAGGGATGGCGCTCCTGGGACTTGTCTATCCCGAAGCCCAATGTCAACAGTAGAAGAAGAAAAAGATGGAAGTGTCGATGCTCACTGTTAAATATGAGGCTCACTAGAACGAAACGAGCTGCCTTGGCAATCCTACGAGTTGTTTTCGTCTGAGAAGAAGAATTCCCTTGTTTGCACGTGCTCAGTGCGCGAGGTTGGGGGAAATCGGCTCGTAGCTCTGCTTCAACAGCAGGAGGCGCTCACGATCGCTTACGAGGGCCGACTGAATTTTAGACATGTTTGATTTTCATCCGACCGTACGATTCCTGATCGGGAGGTGGTCGTGAGAGGCGAATCGCCCCTCGTTACCCCCCCACCGCATACTACAGGAAACCTGATCCAAATAATTCTCGCACGACTGAAGAATCGGCCAAAAAGGGCAACAAAAAAAAATAAATCGTACAGTGTGCGCCCGGCGAAGGAGAGGAACAGTCAAAGATCGCTCCTAGTGGCGTCCGAGCTGCACGGACAGGGTTAATGACACAAAGTACCATCAGCAGAGCTTCCAAAGCTGTAAGCTGCTCATTCTATTACAAAGCATTGTTCTACAGAGAAAACCTACATCCTGGCATTCATGTGGAAGAACTGACCCATTTCTGTGACTCAAAAACAGTTCACACATACAACACTCCTCCTCTGTGATAACCCCCCACCCCACATCTCAGCTTTTCAGTCAGCTGCACAACGTTAGAACAATTCTGATTGTTTCCAAACCAGATCGCATTCCACATGTGCAGTTTGGCCGTCCTGGAGGCACAGCCTTGTGCTTCCTTTCTTCTCTTTGTCTCCCGTATGTTTCTGGATGGAAGTGTCGGCCTCCCAAACTATACACCCAGAGAACTGGCCCTGCTGTGTTTAGACAAATAATAGACGTGGGCCTGAGTGACGACTAATCTGAAGTCCGCTGTCAGTAATTAGCCGTGTAAACAGAAGCCCCACAGAAAAGGAGCCCCGCCCGCCCTGAAGGCACGAGCCGCTAAGTCACGCTGATTAACCTACGTTGGTAAGGATTAAGATGAATTGGACACCTAGGACCACCCAGCCGGCGCTGCAGCGTGTGCCATGGCGACAGAGCGGAGGTTTAAACCTCCTGAAATGGATACTTTAGGAGAAATTATTTAAATTTTATTTATATAGCCACATTAAATATTGCAGGACACAATCAACTGCACCGAGTGGGCTGAAGGTTTAAACAATAGCAGCAATCAGAAGATACACTCTGACTGCCAGGAAAAATTAACAGTTTATTAAACACATTGCTGCATTTCCATAATTTCTAGCTAAATTTTGGTGAGGATTACATTTTATCAATTAAATTGTATTTATATAGCGCCAATTCATGAAACATGTCATCTCAAGGCACTTTCCAAAGTCAAATTCAATCAGATTATACAGATTGGTAAAAAAAGTTTCCTTTCTAAGGAAACCCAGTAGATTGCATCAAGTCTTGATAAGCAGCATTTACTCCTTATGAAAGAGTGTAGAGCTACAGGGAGAGTCATCTGCATTGTCCATGGCTTTGCTGCAATCCCTCATACTGAGCAAGCATGAAGCGAAGGTGGAAAGAAAAACTCCCCTTTAACAGGGAGGAAATCCTACAGTAGAACCAGGCTCAGTATGAACGGTCATCTGCCTCGACTGACTGGGGGTTACAGAAGACAGAGCAGAGACACAACAAGAGAAACAAAAAAAGCACAGAAGCACACATTGATCCAGGAATCTGTTCTACGTTATGAAAACAGCTCCGGTCGTTTGGCCTCTCACCTGCAGACGAGCGTGGCGATGATGACGCACCAGGCGGTGCAACAGCAGTCGGCGCTGGGCTGCTGGGAGTGCGAGTGGGAGTGCGAGGAGTCGTCCTTCTTGCATCTTCGGCAGCAAAGCCAGAAGGAGTAGATGAGCAGGAAGATCAGGTCCAGGCCCAGGCACAGCAACGCCACGGCACCGATCAGCAAAACAGACTGAAGAGGAGAAAGAGGGAGGAAAAAACGACAGTGCAGCTTAGATTTAATAACAAACTGAGCAACCCCCCCCCCCCCCCCCCCACACACACACCAATTTTAGGCCATTACAGTCAGAACACAAGAGAATCCTGTTCCAGACGTGTCTTTATCACAGGGAAGTGGATGCAGACTACAGGAAGCCTGTTAGCTGATATGAGCAGAAAGCAGAAAGGCCTCGTTGTTTAGCAGTCAGGGAGCTTTCGTTTCCACAGAGTCAGTGCGTGACAAACGGTTTTAAAGAAGCTTCGGTCAGTGTTAAATACTGCAGCCCAGTATTTAAAACAGAACTGCTCAGCGTGAAGTTCCCCACTTCAGATTTGATGAGTTCAGCCACCTTAGATGTTGAGATAAAAGAGATCAAATGCCGTCCCGACCTAAACCTGCAAACAGCCCTTTAGTTTAGGAAGCTGTAGCCTTTGGCCGTGTGAGCAGGTGCCAAGTCCTGAGAGAAATCCTTGTTGCCTGTGCACAATTTTTCCTTCCACTCAACTTTCTGTGACTATGCTTGGATAAAGCTCTCTGAACAGACAGCTTCTTTGGCAGCGGCCTCTTATGGATGTTGTCGATGTCCGCTAGACGTCCACATATGCTTGTGTAGACCAGAAAATAAGTTGAATTTACAAACAAAAAAAAAATTCCCCATTCATTTGTTGCAATTAGGACTGTTTTTTTTAAAAAGGATTCTGAATCAATTTTCATAGTAATTCCTAAAGATTGATTCATCTAACCAATGATCAATTTACAAACTAAAATCTACTGTCACTACAGCCACCATTAACTACTATTATATTATTAATTTGTTGTTCAACGTTAATATAATACTAGTATCAAGATGTTGCATAACTACCCAGTCATGTAATTCAGGTAACAGCTAAAAAAAAAATTCTTTAATACCAGCGATCCAATTTGAGATCCGATCAGACTGAAAAGAACTGATTCTAAAACGTATGAATCGGAATTAAATCCATTCTTTAAATACGGATGGACACCCAGCCCTGGTTGTAACTTAAGGTCTCTTTAGATGCAAGCCACAATCGTCAAAATTAACAGAAACGGACACATGAAATATACCGGTCTGTATATAAACACGTGGATATACGAGTTTCACCTTTTAAAATAAAATTGTAAAAAACATTTTGGTCACGTCTCCATGGTTCAGAATCTAAAGAACATGCTGACCGCGATCCCAGCGGTTCCACCTACCAAAGCACCTGCAAAAGCTCGAGGCTGTGTGTTCATCCCCAAACTAAAACCTGAATGAAGACCCAACAGGGCGTGGAGCCGGAAACGGCCGCGCTCGTATCTGGGGTGCCGATGACAGCATCGTACGCTTTCTTCTGCAGATGGAGTCACAGGCTGACAGAAACAGGATGGCACTCAGTGATGTAGCCTTTGATGACAAATGTCGTGGCGTTTTAACATTTCCAAGAGCGCCTGGCAGGAGATCTCCTTGCATCGGGTAAAATTGTGCATACTCTGCATTTATTTTTTATCCTTTTCCACTAAATCTCGCCCTGATAGGCCCAATACACAAAATAAAACCCCTTCCGGACCGACCGGTCTTTATCGCTGGGAAGAGGGCCATTTAGGATGTGGATAAAGAATACAGGAAGCCAGTTGGCGGATATGAGCATGAAGCAGATAGGCCCCCGCGACGAGTGCAGTTCCGTTTAACGGTCGGAGAACGGCGGCTGGTCGCTGGACGTTTGATGAATGCCAAGAATAAGCAGCAGCGGTGCATTGAGCTGCGTTCGTGCCTCATCAATCGGTCGCACCACCACAAAGGGGGCGGAAGTGCTGCTGTTAGGGAGCTGCACACCATAAAGACCAACCACACAGAATCACTCAACCAAAAGCTTTGAAGATGTGGTGGCGGTGGTGGGTGAGAAAAGGCGGAATCAAAATTGGAAGACAAGGGGGACGAGAAAGAAGATGTGAAAGAACGCGTGTAAAGTGTCGACTAAAAACAGGGAAGCGGGTAAAGACGGAGACGAGGGGCTGATGCAGCAAGTTGCCTAGAACTGCTGACATCTTTTTTTTTTTTTTTTTTTAAACGCATGGAAAGACACCAACATGTTGGTTTTCCTCTCCCATCTGGAGATGCCATCGCACAGCGGCGACGACACGCGGAGAAGGTTTTCAGGGAAGCCGACATCTCCGTCTGCCAGAGTGCTTGCAGCAGGCAGAGACTTCCTGCAGCATCTGAGAAACGGCAGCAGTGCAACGCTGCAAGACCCCCGGAGAGTAACGCAATCTGTCTCCCTCTCCAAGATCCACCCAGAGCTTCCTGCTCCTCCAGCGTCTGGGAGGCTGTCATATTATTCTGAATTTCCACGGCAGTATCGGTCGGCCGAGAAACAGAACAACGCTAACATGCAGGTGCCGGCAGACGTCATCTCCACCCCATCTTAAATACGCCCATCATCAGATTTAAGAACCCCATGGGCATAGACTGGGGCTTAACTAAGTTCATTATTACTAACTAGTCATGCCATGTTGTGCATCTTGTCATAGAGCGAGCTATGTCTCTGGGGTACATTGTACCAGAGTATCTGGGGAAAAGCCTCTACTGGCTCTTCGCTTCTAGAGCCAATTTATGGCCAGCTGTCTTTTCTAAAGAGCTCCAGCTCAGAAAGATCGGACGGTCGCGGTGTTGGGAGCGTCTCTGAACTGCAGTTTTCAAGTTTTGCCACAGATTCTCTGTTGGGCTTACGTCTGGACTTTGACTAGTCCATTTCAGTGCAGGATAACGCTATGTGGTAAACCAAAGGCGTTCAACCAGGGGCAAATGAACGGGTCGTCGCTCGGCCTCTGCAGAACTGAATCAGGCTACGTTCACGCTGCGGGGGAAATGCGAGCCAAATCCGATCTTTTTCGTGGCAGTGTGAATTGGCCGATTGCGATCTTGTCATCCCCCAAAACATCCGATCTGTGCCACTTCCACGTGTGGTACTAATTCGGATACGTAGCGGATATTTTTCAAAGCGTCCGAAGTCTGAACGGTCATGTCACATTTATCCGTCCTTCACGTCATCCTCCTGTCTCCCTCTACACATTAATAGCTGTGCTGCTTTCTTCTTACCTTACATAGTATTGATTGTATCCGATTGGTCGGCTCCCATTGCTCAACAGCTTTCTACTACAATCAAGGAGAGACGCTGGCCGGTATACGCGTTTTTTTTTCTTCAAAAACAAAATTCACGTTTTTTTTTTTTAACTAAACTTTATTGAACACTTCTACAGGGCAGTCAAAAGCAGCTGGTCAACGGCGGCAAATCGCCGTCTATAGCAGCTCTTGCCGCCGCCTACATTTCCCCGATTATATAATGGAGCGATATTTGTGCCTTCTGGTTGAGCGTGCAGGAACCAATCCGAGCTCAACTCTGAAAAACTCTTCTCGCACGACGCTCGCGGAGAAACGGCCAAGCGGGCGCACAGCACAGCTGGTGTTGAGCGTGGAATGAGTAGGTCGAGACCGGCATGGTGTCTCACTGCGCGCTCGGAAGTTAGTAAATTGTCATATATTCACCTAATCTGATCTGTTTTATATGGTGCTAGTAATTCAAATTCAACAAATTTTATGCTAATTTGTTCAAAACCTTGTTAAAACATGATGATAACATGTGAAAAAATGTTTTAAGAATAATAATTAAAAAAAACAAAGGTTGTTTTTGAAGAATTGATCATTCACTTTTTTTTTTTGCTTTTTATTCAATTTAAAACATGCACTCTGACTCTATTCTTTAAATAATCACCTGTCTTGTAAGCTTCCAAAATACATCAAGGAGACTATTTTTCAGAATTTTCCCCTTCGGGGCTCGGGCACCAGCATAAGTAGGATAGGATAGTGTGTGGCCTGCTACTGTAAAAATGTTTGACTGCCCTGCTTCTTGAATTTGGTAACTTTTTCCGGGTTGAACTGTTGTGTAGGCCGACCGCCCCGGTGTGCCAAGCGCACACGTTTCTCCTTGGCAGTCTTGAAGAAAACATCCTTCATATGCGGCCGATCAGCGTAACTCGAGTTGCTGTTGCACGTTCCATAGCAACAATGTTTAAAAACCATGGTCTTAGATTTGGAAAAAGCAGTCGTTTACCGAGTAAAACCTAGGCTAACGCACGTCTCTTTTACAGCAAAACAACGGCGGCTTTCCGGAGTTTGCCCCACTGCGTACCACGTGATGTGACGTCATCGTGACGTTGTGTTTCTAAAAATAGCTCGCGCGCGGTACCCCCACGATTGCTTCCGTAAACAGGGCGCTGATGTGGGACGTCTCCTTCTGTTATCTGGGCATGTGAGTCGTCCAGACAGCAGTATGATGACGGTCGCATTTAACAGTGGTATGAATGGCCACCTTAAAAAAATCCGATTTCATCCAAAAAAAAGAAAAAAATCGGAATTGACTTTACGATGTGTCACTTTCAGAGGCAGAATTACCCATAATACAGCAGTGCTTTTCTGCTACCATAACAGTCAAGCTACATACAGAGATTTTTGTTGCTTGGTGCCTTGAAAGATTAAGAAAATGCATTTATTCTCAGATTTATTTATTTAATTTTTTAGACAAAAGCAACAAAAAAAAAAAAATTGTTCACTGGAGTTCACTGGTTTGCTCGATGGCTTCACATGTTTCACGGACTACGAATTGAAAAAACAGAGCGCGTCGCTTGGAGTTTTTTGTGTCACATCCGTAGTTATCCGATTGGTTCTACCCTGACGATGCGGACCCCGTTAGTCCCGCCTTTGAAATCGGGCTCTACCAGCTCTTTTCCAGACTGATACGCAGAGTATACGGCTTAAGTTAGCCTGGCCGGCCAGGCTCGTGTGAACGTAGCCTTAGATGCTGATGAGGGAATTTAACCTTTTGAGTGTGGTGTGTTGGAGAAGGGATGCGTCTAAAAGTTGCAGGATAGCAGCTCTGCAGGACTGGAGCTGGGCTTCCCGGGTCTAAACCCTTCTATTGTAGCTTCAGCTGCGGGTTTTGACCCCTTGTCCAGCAAAAAGGTATTTTAAAGCTTTTAGGAGGCAAGCCAAGGCAAGGGCAGATTTATTTGTACAGCACATTTCAGTACAAAGACAATGCAAAGTGCTTTACATGATTAAAACATAGGAAAATTAAAGCAGAATAAAAGCAAGTTGGAATAAAATGTAGAAACAAAATCACTGTTCTGTATTTGTGAATCCTATTTTGGGTAATAGGTTCTGGTTTGGTTCTGGTTCTAGGTATGCAGAGTAGGCTGGAGCCAGAAGACCTTAGTGGTCTGGAGGGTTGATACACTGATAACAAGTCTGTGATGTATTTAGGAGCTAACAGGAGGATTTTAAAGTCTATTCTCTGAGATACAGGGAGCCAGTGTAAGGACTTTAGAACTGGGCTGATGTGCTCTACTTTCTTAGTTAGCAGGATTTCTGGTAAGGACTGCCCTACTTCCATCTTCTCATGAACTTAACCGGTTTCCCTAAAGAAAGTCTTTCTCGGTATGAACTGTGTTGTTAGCTTCCCCATTTTGCTGTCACTCCTACACGCCCAGGGCTGCCTGTCACTTTAGGTCGGGGGTGTCAAACTCCTGTCCTGCAACTGTCAGACGTATCCCTGCTCCAACAAGCTTGAATTAGATGGCTGAATTAACTCCTCAGCATGCAGTCAAGTCCCGCAGAGTCCTGCTAATGACCTAATTGTCAAACTCAGGTGGACACATCTGGAGGTTGCAGGACATCAGCCCTCCAGGACTGGAGTCTGACACCTGTGGTTTGGGGGTGGTCCGATCGTGTCTGGGTACGCTTGCAGTTGTGCCAGATTGTTTCCATCTCCAGATGGTGGATAGAGTAGCGCTCCTTCAGATGTGCAAAACGTGCCGTGTTTTTAACCTTTACCCTTCCCCATCTTTTAGCATTTCCACAGCTGGCTCCCTGACCTCCCTGCTGGGTTCCTGTGTATTCACGAGGCTGTTTGATCACTAATGATCTCTGACAAACGTCCGAGGCCTTCATCAGCCAGACTTAAACTCTAGTTTAATCTCACAGGTGGACTCGGGAGCCCTTTGAAGGAAATTTCTTGCGCCTTGACTTGATTTTTGTCCACAATAAGGTGGGTGATTACAAATGCACACCAGCCTTTTTTTCTTTTAGATCTTTTTAACACCGGACATCAGTTTGCATAACAATTATGCACCACTGTGTCGGTCTATCACATAAAACTCCAGTAAAATTTATTGAAGTTTGTGGTTTGTTATGTCACAAAATGAAAGTTTAATGGGTGTGAATACGTTTGCCCTTTTTTAGATGCTCACAACCACTATTGAATATTTTTCTCAATCCAGGTACTGACAGATTCACTTCTATGCAGGAAACCCCTATAATTATATTTAACTGTCACTTTATACATCTCGTATTAAATAACACTGTGTATTTTTCAGTGATGGTATCAAGGCGTTGGTTGTTTGTACCTGTAAAACTTTATCGGTTTGTTTTGCTGCTCTTTTTATATCTCTCTTTGCAGGTGTAGAAGCAGACACCGAGGATGTTACCTTGGTCTCTCCTTTTCCTCTCCTCCTCCTCTTTTACCCTTTCTTCATTTTAGCATTTTATCTCATCTTTATCCCTTCTTTTGTCTATTCTACTTTCCCGTTTTTGTGTCCACTGAACATGAAATAGTCCCAGAATAAAATCTAATAAACCTTTTTGCATATATCAATCAAGAGGAGCACTATGGCAAGAGCAGTAATACTCCACATGTGAAAGTAAAATCTTTTGAGCTCTCATCGGTATTAATACAGCAATTCTCATTGCTACGCTGCCAGACAGGACACGTTAAAAAAAAAAAAAAAAAAAAAAAGATAGTCTGAACCTTGTCTGACGTCTTTCTGGTATCTCTTCAGGCTTCGGCTGTGAGTTAAAGTTATTTATTGCATTAAAAAAGGAGTTGCAACTTACACATCATCATCAGCAGAGAATTTAGACTGAATGTAATTATTGAAATGATGTTGCTGTTGTACTGATGCCTGAATGCTCTTCCCTGCCAGGTTAAAGAGGATGACAGTGGTGGATCAGGAAGGGATCCTGGTGGGAGACGAGGGGAACATAAGACCTGCAGATTGTCAAGCTCTGGTTTGATCCTCTGTTATTATCTATAGGATTAGTACTGGAGAACTTGTGCTTTGGTAAAGCCATATTAAGCACCGCCTACGCATTGTTACGCCTCTCTGGTCTTAGAAATCAACTACGGGGCCAAATGATAAAAAGAGCAAAGTGAATAAAGCTTTAAAAAGGAAAGAAATTGTCACACTTTACAATCTCTTTTTAATGACCTCTTTGTTCATTCAAATGAAAAGAGAAAAAAAAAACTGCATTTCTGCACTTGGGGTTTAACCCAGTTCTGATCCAACCTCAGCGAGGACCGGCTCGCTCTCTGCGACTGTCTGGCCCTCCTCTCGGTCCGTTTCACGGCGTCTAGATTAACTGTCGGGCTGACGAACCGTCAGAGCAGATTAGGCGAGGCTCAATTAGCTGCTAATAAGCATGGTGAGCTTTGCTATAAATGAGCGCGCCCGCTTTGATGTCCCCCGCGTGTGAGCGGGCATCAACCCTACCGGAGATCAGCTCGCAGGCCGGGGGAGGGGCTAAAAAAAACGTTAAACACCAAGGCACAGTGATCTACTTTCAGTGTGTGTGTGTGTGTGTGTGTGTGTGTGTGTGTGTGTGTGTGTGTGTGTGTGCTGACAGGATCAATCACTTCCACTTCTGAGAGCCGTCCTTGCTCTGCCAGCCTGTGCGTTATCCGTTTGTCCCCCAGCGACTGACCTCAGGCGCGTTCTGCTTGTTTTTACCTCCTTTGCAAAGTCAGAAGAGGAGCCAAATTCACGAATTAAACAAACATAAAAAAAAGAGCCATCAAGAAAAATCTTTTGTCTGTCCTTTCTCAAAGAGCAATGAGATAATTTCTCCCACTACGCAAACTGCAGCCTACCATCTAAAATGATAATTACTAACTTTGCTCTCCACAGCTGGGAATATGTGTTATTTGGGGGGGGGGGGTCACGTGACGCCCGCTGTAATGTTCTGCAGCTGTTTGACTGTAGCTGAGTCCGCGATTCGACCAGACGAACACACGCGCGGAGGCAGAGACGCCGGCCACGCGCGCTGCACGCCGATGCCTCGAACAGCCTCGGGGAAACGGCTCTTATTTCAGCGCTCTGAGGGAAAAAAAAAAAAAAAAGAAAAACCGGAGACTTTCTTTCCCCAAAAAGGACGCAGTCAGCATTCCCAGATGATGTGGAAGTCATCGGATGGCAAACGCTTTTGTAGATGAGTGGCAGACGGCTATTTAGGGTTCATTCATGATGAAATGCTGAAGAGATACATCGCATTGGGGAAAAAAAAAAAAGTATTCCCACCCCTAAATGATGCATGGCGATGACAGGATGTGGCGGGACTGCTTCTTCTTCAGCGGGGACGGCGGAGCTTGATGGGGGAGATGATGGGGGTGGAGCTCGAAGAAAACCTGTAGCAGGCTGCAAACCACTGGGAAGTTCTCCTGCTTTCACTCAATGTGTAGCTTTGCTTTTTTTATCTTCTTTTTTTTTTAATGGCCTAGTCAAAGCTCAGAACTAAATCCAATTGAGCATCTTTGAGTAGAAGATTGGATTATTTTTTTTATTTTGTAATCCCAATAAGACACATTGAGGTCTCTGCTTGCTATGTGTGGAAAAGTTCAAGGGGGTCTAAGAAACGTTTGTAATGAAACTGGAAGCGCCAGAAAAAAAAAAAAAAAAAAAAACAGAAAGAGCCTCAACTGGAGATCTTCTCTGTTGTGTTAAGAGTGTGTGTGATGTTGTAATATGGTGACGGAAGCCGTGGATAGAAGGACACTGTGGAGACCCCCCCCCCCCCCCGTTTGTGTGCTGAGTGGACGCATGAAAGCCTTTCAGACAGATATACTGAGCCTCTCTCTACCAAGAAGAAAGACAGTATTCTTTAGCCATCAACTGAACCCCGCCACTATCCACCGCTCTCCCTCCTCCGGACCAATCCCCCCCCCCCCCTTCTTCGTAGTCTTCTCAGCCTCCTTCCCTCCCCCCCCGGTCTCTTACCAGATTGAACTATTTCACGCTGTAAAAAGAAACGTCTTCTCTCACACACATACACACCCACACCCCGGGGGGGACTGAGTGCCCCCGCGTCCACAAAGAGAAGGCCGTCTTACTGTAAGTAAACATACGGCACGCTGCATCGCGCAGAGAATGCACCGGCACACAACCGCGGCGCTGACGGACATAGAAACGGCCTCGTCTGCTGAAATATGTCAGTGTGCAATTAGTGTGAAAAAGGGGGGGGTCCTTAAAATTCCAGTGGGCACACACCGAGACACAAACATGCACAAAGGCCCTTAGTTTAAACGCTGAATAGCTCACAGGAAGTGGCTGTTTGGCAATTTAGCAGCACCTCCAGTGGCACATCGGGCCTCCTCGCTCTCTCTTCTCAAGCTAGGCCTTTCTTCGTTCTTCCTCCTCCTCTTCCTCCTGCTCCCCCCCCCTGTTCATGACTGTGGGTGCCTTCTCACGCTCAGCTCCCCAACCTCCACGGCCCCCGCCCCTCCCCCTCTTCCCTCAGTGCGTGTCAGAAAACTGCACCGAGGGGCCGACGCAGCGCAGGGAAAGGGCGACTCTAAACGAAGCGTCTCAGCTTTGTGGGCGCCGGACGCCGTCACCTTTCTCGGTAAATTTTAAAGAACGGCAGTAAAACCCAACATGAGCTTCGGGTCTGGGATGAAACTGCCCTGTAAAGCAGCTTTGTCGACTTGACTGATTGCTTTTATTCATGTGGCTAATTATAGGAGCTCCTTTCTATTAATGCCCACATTTCAATCCAATAAAATGTCAAATTTGAGGGTGAAAAATCTCCCGGCGCCTCAAGGGATAATTCTCCTCCGATGTTTTCTCCGATTGTATAATGCTAATATGAACCAATCGGCATGAGAACAGATTACCGTCTTTTTCAGGCTATAAGTCGCACTTTTTTTTTCATAGTTGGGCCGATCCTACGACTTATAGTCAAGTGCGACTTATATATCGATTTTAAATTGTAAATTATACTGAACAACATGAACCAAGTAGTAAACATTACCGTCTATAGCCACAAGAGGGAGCTCTAGGCTTGTGGAAACTTTATGCTGCTCCTGTACCAATTAAAAATGTATTAAAACATTAACTTATAAACGACAAAGACTGAACACATGTACGTATGTTGTTTCGCTGTTTCAGTCTGCATTCACGCAGCGTGGCGTTGAGTGGTCCAGCCTGAAGTGCCCAGACTGAGACAGAACCCTGTTATTGTGCCGTCAGTGAAGCTAACAAAACAGCCGTGTCATGCTGTTAGCTTAGCAAGTAGCACCATTACGCTCACGGTCCAATTTCAGCATAATTAACCAAAATTCTCTGACCAGAACCTTCCCGGTTGGAGTTCCTGGCCTGTTGTGCTAATTTACCACATTCAACCTCCCAGGTATGTTTCATATTATTCAGCGGATACAGTTGTGTAATTGAATAAATTGCCATACTAGATTAAATGTCAAATTTTAGTCTTAGATTGTGTGAAATACATTCTAAATAAATGCGACGGAAAGGCCCGTGCGACTTCTATATGTTTTTTTCCCCTCTTTATGACGCATTTTTTAAATGACACTACTTATACTCCGGAGCAATTTGTAATGTGAAAAATACGGTATTGGTTAAAATTTTATAAGAGGGAAAGAAGATAGTTTGGCCATTAAATAAGCAACAATGTCTCTCAATTGGAAAAAAAAAGCAGAGCTACCACCTTAACTGGAAATGTTTACAGGAAAGTGTGTTTCGGAAAAATTACATAATAATGTCTAATATTTTAAAAAGCCTGCAAAACAAAAAAGAAGAACAAAGCAGAACTGTCATTTCAAAAGTTGTCAGACTGCTTTCTGTTCATTTTTGAGACACAAAAATGACCTTCAGTTCAAATTACGCACCTTATGAACTTAATGCTGCAATTTCTACTAGGGCTGGAGAATTAATCGCATTTGCAATAGAATCGCAATTTTAAAAAAACGTGTTATTCAAATCGCAGAGGTCACCAATTTTTGGCTATGTAACAATGAATGGATCAGGCGCATCCTTTCTGTGTCTTTAATATGTTAAAAGTGAGTTTTCCTCTACATGGAAGGGAAGAGAGTTACAACAGTGAGATAATCCAATTTTATTATTTGTTTTAAAGTTTATATAATCATGCTGTTTTTAACCAGAAACTTTCAGGAATCGCACCATTGCATCAAGTACTGGTCAAACTGTTTAATACTTAGACTTGTTTGTTGGTTGCACTTTATGTTCAACAAGCTATTCTCTTGAATAATAATATTCTGATTAATAAAAACAGTTAAATTTCTTGTTTTAAATAGTCCTCGTTTACAAACAGCTTTATCTACAGGCCATTTTTGTTGCTTGTGGTCAATGTAGAGAAAAGTGGAAATTAAATCGCCATTATGGTTGAAATCCATCCCAATTTTGATTATTGGCAAAAATGGTACAGCCCTAATTTCTACTGGGCTTTTGAATATTGAACCTGAACGTAAGAGGCTGTTAGGTGTCAGCAAGCAACAAAGGGTTGAAACTGAAAAAAGGAGAAAACAACTGAAGGAAGGAAGGAAGGAAGGAAGGAAGGAAGGAAGGAAGGAAGGAAGGAAGGAAGGAAGGAAGGAAGGAAGGAAGGAAGGAAGGAAGGAAGGATAACAAAATAAAAAAAATTATGAAAAAAAGGCTTAAATTATGAAATGAACGATTAAAAGACAAAAGAAAAGATTGAAGGAAGGAAAGGATTGGCAAAAGGGAAAGTAGTAACAGAGTGAATAAGGTAGAAATGTCTTGTTTTCTTACAATTAAAGCTCTTAAAAGGCATTTAGATTAAAAAACATGTTTAATGTGTTACGCTTCATGCCAGCCATGCTTTAGGATTTCACATAACAACAAATAAGCGGTCCACTTCCTGTGTCAGCCATCCCAGCAGCTATTTTAAAGCACAACGTGGCTAATTATTTCCCTGGTTTGTTTCATTAAAGCGCTTCCCTCCAAACACCGGCCTCTACGGAAAGCTATTTTATGGCTGCTTCCCAGAAACTCATTTGGACAGAACGTACGGGCTGAACGAAAATTAGTTTGTTTTTTTGGTTGTTTTTTTTGGTTATGCTACCTCGATGCTTCCATCTGTACCCTCACGCTGAGCGCATCCCTCCTCCTCCTCGGCGCCGCACCGCTTGCAGGAGTCGTGCAGAGCGGGTGTTGAAGAAAAGAGGTTTTTAGCCCAGGAAACTTCCCCTGGTTCTAGAATCTGTCAAGTAGCTTCAAAGATGCAGACGTCCTCCTCGGCCTTCTGTATTTGTCTCAGAGGGAGGACGAAGCTTGGACACCGGTCTCCCCTTTGAACGTTTGCCCCAGACCGCCACACTCTGAAGCCGAACTAGCTGGTTTCTCCAGACTCGCCGTTTAACAGATGTTATATTAAATTATGATGGCCCCCAAACGGGCATCGCACGCCGACGCAAAAGCGGCTGCGCTTTGTTTCCTTCTAACTTCAAATCTGTTAACGTTCCACATTCCTGGTGGTTTGTGGCTTATTGATCTGCCTCGGAACATATATCCAAAAAAAAATATATATATAAACATTCTAATCTAAACGGTTTAAGACGTTAAAATGATTTCTCTGGGGGGAAGATTCGCTCCTTTTGTCCCCACAGCTTGCTGAACGAAAGCAGAATCTACTTAAAAATCCATCAGTTAGCAGAAAACGTGAGCTGCAGGGGAGTTTAAATGGTGACTGAAATATCATTCTGAGAATATTCTTCCAATCTGAAACGCTTAGCTGCCTCCCTCCACAAAGCTCCACCCTCGGGTTTCAGGGTGAAACCAAAAGAACCTATCAGGTAGAGCTGTGCATAAAAATCGATACAAAGATTAATATCGATTTTTTTTTTAAATGATTTAAAACCGATATTCTGGCTTTCAATATCGATATACCTCCCAACACCTAGGGGGCGCTATTGCAGCCTAACCTTCATCCCTAAAATCAGACGTTTGGGCACGTTTTTGGTTTCTGTGATACATTAAATGCATTCAACCAAATGCACTTTGTTTTCCTGTTAATATATCAGTGTTCAATAAATTGAACATAAATATAATATTTGGCTGGTTTTGTTGATTGAATGACTTTGAGCATTTGAAAGTAATAAATATCGATATTGGAGTCAAATCAAATCAAGGTGAGCTATATCGAGAATCGTATTGTATCGTGAGCTATGTATCGAAAATCGTATCGAATCGGCTCATCCTAGATGATACCCAGCCCTACTATCAGGAACGGGTCCTGGAGTTGATGTCCTACCCGGGCAATCCCTTTTCACTCCGGTAGATGCAGGGAAAAAAACAGAAGGATGAAGAATAGACACTATAGGTGTTCATGTAAAGCCAGGGTTAGACGGACGTGACCTTTCTACTAACAAAGTAATTGTTTTGCACTTATTTATCCACCGGAGCAGTCGGGTGGAAACCACTCGAGCGTCTTCCTTTAAGGACACTCAATTGCTCTCCTTTCACACGGCACTGATCGATGCAGAGGGAACCCACAGCCCTACAGCTGAGGCAAGGCCCAGAAACCACCGGCCTGCTGTGGAATCACAGCGCGAGCCACGTGACAAGAGGCAGCATGGCAACGTGAAGCTGAAGTAATCATTCCCATGTATCTGCTTCTCACCTTCTGGTAGTCCGAGTCCTCCGGTCGGAAGTCGCTGCTCACCATCTGGAACTCCAAGTTGAAGTGAGGCAGCCGGTGAAGCAGGTTCACCCACCAAGGCGGAGAGTAGTTCACCACGGCCGCCATCCTGACGCAGCTGCCGCCTGCGGGGCCTGGGACTTCGCTCGGCAGCCGGGTTCTTCACGGGGACGCTGGAGAGAAACGCAGCGGTTAAAGCAGCGGCAAAGCAATGAGAAAGGCCTCTGCTGCAAGGCGTTGCTGCTAACACTGTATTCTGCATAGGTCTGAATCAGGGGTCCCCAACATGGGGCCCGCGGGCATCAAGTAGCCCGCGAGGACCACATGTGGGGCCCATGAGCCTATTCTAAAAAAAAAAAAAAAAAAAAAAAACACAATCCACCACCAAAACTTTATTTTATTCCGTTACTCTTCATGTTTAATCACACATGCATTTATATAGTAGGGCTGGACGATAGAGAGAAAAAAAAGCATATTGATAAAATAGAAATCTTATTGACCGATATAGATAATTATCAACAAATTCAAAACACACATTTTAGGTGCAGCCCTGGCCATTTTATGCTGTTGCTTAGCGACCTATTTTTAGATACAAAACACACGGACAATGAATTCAAACTCAACCCTTTATTCAACCAACCAAAAAAGAGCGCGTATTTGAAGGGGGCGGAGCTTGGTGACAGAACATTCCTGGGTGTGCTTCGTGATTGGTTGGAAGGATGTAATGACTGTAACATCAACCTACATGGCTAGAATGCATAAGGAAGGAAAACTTTTATTCTATTGAACTTTTTATTGAATCCTTTTTTTTCTCTTATCGATGTATCTATCTATCAGTCGATATATATCGTTATTGAATTACCGTCCAGCCCTATTTATATAGATTTAAAAAATGACAATATCTATAACAAAGCGTGAAAAATGCTGTAATTTTACATAAAGTTAAGGTGCTCTTCTAGTTCAAAGGTCAGTACTGATAGCCCTTTGTATGACACAACACCAATGAAGTAGCTCTCAGTTTCAAAAAGGTTGGTGACCCCTGGTCAGGTTGGATTGAGATCTGCAGAATTTGGACAAAAAAATTGTTGTTGTGCACCTCAAATGGTTGCTGAGGTATTTCTGCTGAGGCAAGAGATGATTTCCTGTTATGGAAAAATAACGCATTAACCGTGGCGAGCACAATTTCATCCAGATGCTTCACTCTCCTCGGCATCCTGGATGCTTAAAACCAGAAGTCAAACTGATGTAACGGCCTACTCTGTGATTAATTCCCCATTAATTTCCCCGTTTGGGACAATAAGGGTATTTTTTATTCTTATTCAGCAAATGATTGTCTGCCCTCTTAGCAGCACTTACAGATTTAAAACATTTGTTCAACCTTAAATGTGAAAACAAAAAAAATAACACAAATGAATCGCCACCGCAGATCCCAAAACACAGGCGCAATTCAGGACCGAAGCGTATTAAAAGTCAGTCCTTTCCTCTCTGGTTAGACCCAAGCAACCCGCGGTTCCCTCTCACACCAGCAAACCTGGCAAGACGAGATTGATGGCATCACCCCCGGACAGGATTCCCCAAACTTTTCAGCCTGCAACCCCAGAAATTACACCGCCAGATACTGGCGACCCCCTTTTGGGCGTCATTTTATGAGAACTCCTCCAGCAACCTAACAACCTTCTGTGTTAAAATAAACAACATTGAGCATCTTGTAAAGAAAAAAACTTATATTTTGGTATTGGCTTTACAAATAAGTAAACACTAAACATTTTTAGCACATCAGCAACAAATCATTATTGGTATCAGGGCTTTGGAGCAATTATGCAGACAACGGTGTGACTTTATTCTTGCAATATTATGACGTTATTCTCGTAATACTTCGCCTTTATTCTCGTAATACTACGGCTTTATTTTTACAGTGTTGCAATGTTAATTGTCATCATTTTTTTTTGGGGGGGGGGTGATTATAGATTAAAGAAAACTAATTATTGTCCATGAAGGAGTAGATTTCTACACAAAAAAAATATTTTCAGATATTTTAAGATTCATTTCACATATTTGTGAGATTAAAAAAAAAAACGTGGATGTTCTCTAATGTCGTATAATACTAATTCCTGTAAAGATGTAACATTTTCCACGACTAAAGGCATACATTTGTTGTATCGAAACTAAGATATTCTCTGACATCTCATCTTGCGGCCCCCATGGGGGTCCCAACGCCCACTTTGGGAACCCTAGCCCTCAGATTCTCTGCAGAAGATTGTCTCTTCAATCACGCTACGTTTGGGAGCTTCACTCTCCTCCCAGACTTCATCTTAGGACCACAAATAAGCAACGCACGCCCAACCAGCCATCCAGAACCTAAAAGAAGACCTAACTCATCAGAAAAGGCCACCTTCTTCCCTCTACGCACGGTCCAGATTAGATGCTCCCATGCTCATTACTGGCACTGGCTGGTGGGCAGGGGTTGGCATCATGGGCACCCTGGCCGGTCTGCACCTGTTCGCACTCATACACAATAACCCACAACGCCAGGTGGGTATTACTGACGCCTAACTAACTCCTCCAGCTATGTGAGCTACAACATCTCAAGCCAACGTTCATTTCCACGGACCCCTTCGGACAGATCCTTTCGCCGCTGCAGAACAAGAACATCCCACAGTGAGCTGCAGCACAGGAGATCCTCCGTCCCTGACGTCTAGCCATGGCAGCTGAAGCCTTTGTTGAACAATAAACCTTCGCCTATTTTCAAAAAAAAAAAAAAAAACTATTTCAGGACAAAATGTACAATTGCAGCCCATTGTATTCCCACCATAATCAAGCTTATCCGCTTGACACGTCAGTGGTCGTAATGCAATGCCCTATTGGTTTATGATGACCTCATCACACAGGAGATGTGGAAGAACATCCTAAAACACAGCATATTCTGACAAAATGTGTTCATATGCCTAATAATCTGTTTAATTATGTTTATGTCAATAAAATGTTGATTTTTTTAAAGAACTATACATTGGTTACAACATAAAAATCAATGGATTTTGACATTTTTATGTACTGATGAAAGCCACATGAGTGTGATGTAGTGTGGGGTTTCTGCCAGATACATAATGCAGTGTACCAGAGTCATAACATCTTTCTGATGGGATGAATATTAAGGCACCAGACGCAATGAAATATGTCATTAACGGGATGTTAAAGATCATGTTTTTATGGATGAGGGGGGGGGGGGGGGGACAATGAGATCTATGCGGATGTGGCAGAGGCACGGCTGGCACTTCTCTCCCGCATCCCCCAATGTGCACCCAGGGTGCAAAACCCACAGGCTTCGTGAGAGAAATCTGGAGAAATGGCCGTAAAACGAAGCATCCCCCCTCCGCCGTCCACGCACATCCACGAACACCACACCACATGTAGGTCAGCCCGGCCGGGGGGGTATCCTCTCGTGAAAACGACGCCACCGTGGATAAGACAAGGAGAAAAGGCAAAACGTTGGAAAGCCCGGATTAGCGAGCCTCATCCCGCTTTGCGACCGTTAAAAACTACCGCAGTGACGGGGTCGCCAAGGCAACAAGGGAGCAGGAAGAATGCAGGAATGCCGCCGTGTCGTGTCTGTGTTTGGGGGGGAGTGAAACGGGTATGAAACGGGAATGACCGCCTACCTGGTGGAGCAGAGGCAGAGGCAGAGCGTCGTTCAGCGGCGGCTTTCTTCTCTCCGGGAGTCCAGAGAGCGGCTCGTCCCTCACCTTTTGTCTTCCCTGATCCCGTGGCGGCGCTGCTGCTGCTTCTGCTGCTGCCGGGCGTGAAGACTACAAACGGCTGCGGCACCAACAACGCGGCTGGACCGGGCTAGCTGCGACGAGCCAGTCGGCTCTGGTCCGGACCGCATCGAAATTACCACGAAAACGTGCTCGCATTTTTTTTTTTCGCCACCCGGGACGCCTTGCCGCCGCGTCGACTGTCCTCCCCCTCCCGCTCCCGCCTGTGGCAGATAAAGGGTTAAAATCTTTGACCCGCAGCCCAGTTATCTTGTCACCTATTTATTCCCTGAGCAGTTTGCCGATGCCTCAGCTTTCGCTCCCGCGACCAGGGTCGGTTCGGCGTATTTAGCAGTGATCTTGCTGGAGCACGAAGCCTGCACGGTCTTTTAAAAGCCCCGGAGGATGGGGCTTTGCGGCAGCTTTGCCTCGCTGAGCGTGTCTTTGTGATGGGCAAATGCGCAAAAGGGGCTCCCCCTGGCGTTGGAATGGTGGTATTACACGTTTAGACAAACATACGTAATGCCATTCATCAGGGGTCGTCGACCCTGGTTCCCAGGAACTACAGTCCTGCATGTTTTAGTTGTCTCTGCTCCACACACGCCTGAACCAATTACTTGCATGAGCTCCTCAGCAGCCATTAAGGTCTGCAGAGGCCTTGTTAATCACCCATTTATTTAGGCCAGGCCTGTGGAGGCAGGGGGAACACCTGAAACATGCAGTAGTAGTACACTGCAAAAACAGATCTAAAAATAAGTAAAATGTTCCTAAAGTTAGTGTATTTGTCCTTGATTTGAGCAGGTAAATAAGATTATTTGCCAATGGAATGAGTATTTTGACCCCTAATATAAGATAATTAGACATCCTGCACTTGAAATAAGATGATGGAGATGAGTTGTTCCTATTTTAAGTGCAGAAATCTTATTCCATTGGCAAATTACCTTATTTACCTGCTCAAATCAAGGACACATGCATTCATTTTAAGAACATTTTGCTTATTTTAAGTTCCGTTTTTGCAGTGTAGGTCCTGAGAACCACGGCTGAAGATCCCTGCCATGCATAACTCCATCATGGTCCATCTATTCCCCCACAAGCTTTCCCGATACTGCTGAAGAAAAACATATCCACAGCACGATGCTGCCACCACCATGTTTAATCATGGCGATTTGCAGTGCTATTCTATTTAAGTGCATCCTGCTGTGAAAAACTATTCGCATCCCTCGCAGCCCTGTTCGGATTGTTTCTCTTGTTTGTTTTATTTTACTTTTTGGCCACACTTAAATGTTTCAGATCATTTTAATAAAAATGTAAATTTTGAATTAATTGATTCATCAGAAATAAAGCAACCCAGAACAACATGAATCTATTTGAAAGAGTAATAATCTTCTAAACTCAATGATGAAGGGTGTCACCCTTGGAGGCAACGGCTGTGATCAAGTGATAATAAAAATAAATAATCAGTCGGGTTGGAGATATTTCAACCATGAAAGGCCTGTTTCAGGTCATGTCACGCTATTTAAATTGGACTTTGGACTTTAACTAGGCTACAAGAAGAAGGAAAAATGGGGGTGGTTCTTTACAGCACTGTGTTAGAGCCTACTTTTTAGATCAGTCTGGAAGCATTGCTGGTCAGTTGTGTGCAATCACACTTTTCACTAGTACAGAGAAAAATAATAGCATTGAAGTCAGAATAATATGGACTGGCTCTTCTCAAAAGTCACATTAATACCAAACATAACACCAAGATGTATTTGCAGGAGGTCAAAGACTTCTTTAGGATGGCAGCAGTTTATTGTTCAACACTCTTTGTGTTCTGGGGGTTTAAATGGATAAAGTATTTGTCATTCAGTTTTGCAGATTATTTTTCCCTCATATTGCCTCAAAGCTCCGGAATTATTAATTGTAAGAAAGACTAAAATTGCGCAATAACAGTTGAGCCTGTTTAAAGCTGTATACTATAGGGATGGAGGATATTGAGTACTAATGTTACAGTTTCAGTTTGTTATTGCAAAGGCAAAGTATAGAGCAATAGATAATCTAGTACTACCAATCTTTCACAGTGTACAGTTTATAGCCTCACAAACACAATGACATTTATCAGTTTGTAAGGACTTTCACATCTTTACTACACCAGATGGATCAACTAGTGCAACTTAGCAGTACATTGTGATTCTGAAATAAATTGATGCTTTCAGAGAACCAATAGAAAAAAAAATGTGTATTTAAACAGCAGCAGTAATCACGGACAGTTACACTGTCCGTTTTAGGGAGTGTGCAAACAGTTTTTTCCTTAGCCTGTAATCTGAAATAAATGTGCATTTCCCTATAAATCACACCAGCGGAACACATTCACTCTGGGTAGAGGCATAATAGGCATAAAACAGATAAGAGGCATAATATATAGAGTCAAACACATTTTCAAATTTTAGCGGTAAATGCAATAAACCACATGAGATGTATGGAGTGTTGGCTCATTTAATTTTTTTTTAGGTTTTGCAGTTCTTGGACAGTTATTTTGTAAAATTAGTATTTTTACAGCTTTTTATGTCATGCATGCATTTGAATGTAATTTTCTTTATGTATTTCTTGTCATCAAGTGTATTTTATGTAGCTTATCTCTGTAAAGCGCTTGAAATCACTACATATGAGATGAACTCTAAAAATAAAATCACTGATTACCTTATGTAAATTTGTTGTTGGTTTCCTATAAAAATAGACATCTCATTAGACGTTTACCTAAGGGGCCACAGAATTAATTGAAAACACACACACAAAAAAAGGCTTGTTTAATTTCAAAAAGAAAAAAAAAATCTTAAACTTCATCTTTCAGTTTTACCCTCAGAGCGAGTCATCTGTCTCCATCTGAGCCCATCTTCTGCTTCTTCTTCTCTCTCGCCAACTACCTTCACGTCTTCTTTAACTCAATCCATAAATCTCCTCTTTGGTCTTTCCTACAGGCCTCCTGCCTGGCGGTTCCAGCCTCAGCATCTCTCCTCTGTACATGCCCAAGCAATCTCACTCTGGTCTTATCTCCATTATCTTTCACAGATAATGAACTTATGCACACATTAAAAGTCCAAGCGTCTCGAAGTAAAAAAAAAACACAAAAAATGTATAAAAACAGCATTTTATTGAATAAACACATTAGGGTTATTTACCCATAAAGAGCATTGCAGTCGTCCATTTTTTGACAGCTTTATAAATGAACGTCTTCCTTAAAGCCCGGGTTTTATCAGTACTACACATAGACCCTGGGTAACCTACACTGGAATGACAGTTCAGTATTGCAGCAGTGATCTATAATTTATTCACAGTTGGGCTCAGCAGTGCATCAGATGAGAATCGGTTCCTCGCCTCACCTCAAGGACCGGGCCATAATTTGATTTGTGTTTTATAGTGTGAGATCATGTTTATGGATTTCATATCAGGCAGACTGACACGTGATCGGGCAAATTTACAGTAATGTGGGTCGCTGCTGTAAGATTAATGAGGATCCCTCCATACAGCAGCTGTTTCAGCAGAAAAAAAAAAACAAAGAATCGTTTATTGTAAGGAGCATTGATTGGCTCAAAACTATAGAAAGAAAAACTAAAAGAGCTGCTTATTCATTTTACCCTAAGGTCTGTCCTCAGCTAGTAAACGCTCGTGTGCTACACATCTTCATGATCTACAAAGGTTAAACTCCCAAGAGTATTCTGATTATTCATCTGGGTCTTTGGGATGGCAGATATTGTGTGATCATTATTTTCATCTAAGGTGTAATGGATTTATAAGCAAGCATATGACGGATATTGCTGATACACACAAACCCGAAGACCTAAAGGATTAGGGCTTCTCTGCTTCTCAATGGACGTGACGGAGATACAACGATGTCATCAGAATCGTCCGATTCGCCTGCATCGAGCTCTGCCGTGGAACGCAGCTCACGCTGAGCTATAAGAGACAGACAGGGCATCCAGTTTTATCCAGTTAGCCCAAATATTACCAATAAAACACTTGTATATGTGAATAAAACAGTTGGAAGAGGAGAACTGACAGTTTTTTTTTTTATCCTCTAACCTTGTGTGTGTGACCTGCTGGAGACGTGAGTGCTTGAGTCTGGATGGAGGTTCTCTTCGTTTTTAGCATTTTTACTAAGAGATGCAGAACCTTGTAAGGGAAAAAAAATGAAATATATATATATATATATATATATATATATATATATATATATATATATATATATATATATATATATATATATATATAACAAATGTGTTTAATACTTAGAGGCATACAGTAAATAAAAACACCTTAAGTCGAATCAACGCTGTACTAACAGCATGCAAACATATCATGATGGATCAGCTCAAGATTTTTCCACAGATAATGCAACATTTACTATTTATTTACAATATGCATTTCTAAGAGGCTTGTTTGTCAGATTGAAGTACCTTTTGGAAAAAAAAACTTTAGGCTAGTATTAAACATACTTTTAAACATACTTTTAATTAAGCCCCATTTTCTGCATTAAATATGGTACTTTTTTATTGGTCTGATGCTAAATTCTAATCTTGAACGCTTGTTTTCATTAGCTGGAGCCTGGAGGTAAAAGAAAAATCACAATTAAGAGAAATAAAGCCTTTAAAACATCATCAGCCTGTGATAATCTATATAATGTGTTTTCCTTTGTGAATCGAGTTACTGAAATAAATTAACTTATTCTAATTAGAACAAATTGCTGGATCAATGTGTGCTTCTGTGCTTTTTGTCTCTCTTGTTGTGTCTCTGCTCTGTCTGCTCTAACCTACAGTCGGTCGAGGCAGATGACCGTTCATACTGAGCCCGGTTCTGCTGGAGGTTTTTCCTTCCCGCTAAAGGGGAGTCTTCCTCTCCACTGTCGCTTCATGCTTGCTCAGTATGAGGGATTGCTGCAAAGCCATGGACAATGCAGACGACTGTCACTGTGACTCTATGCTCTTTCAGGAGAATTGAATGCTGCTTCTAAAGACAATGCAATCTGCTGGGTTTCCTTAGAGAGAAAATTTATTTGACCAATATGTATGATTTGATTGAATTTGACTTTGTAAAGTGCCTTGAGATGGCATGTTTCATGAATTGGCGCTATATAAATAAAATTGAATTGAATTAATTTATTGAATATGACTTTATACTCCATGATGATCATCATCATCTCCACTTCTTCTCCCGAGATGGTTTCTAACAGTCACACTTCTTAAATCCTCCCTTTTAGGAGGTTCAGGTTTAGTTTCCTCACACCCTAACCCATAACCTCCTGAAAGCTTTTGGGAGATTTAGACCAGGCGTAGAGTTTTCTTTCTTCCTTTGGAAGAAAATGCTTCTTCCTTTTAACACAAGTCTAAGCTGGAAATTTCTGCTCCTTCAGCGTTTCTTTCGTCCTCTTGGCAGCCTCTCAGACCAGCTCCGTCTTATTTTCTCAATAATCTTGGTGAAGCGGCCACTTTCTCTTCTGCTGGCTGATACTCTTGTACAAAGAGACTCCTGTGATCCTCTGTAACCTCACTGAAAACTGGGGCTCTAACTAAACGATGCAAAAGTGGCCAAGTTGGGGGGGAAAAATCCCACAAGAGCAGCTGAACTTCACAGTAGAACTTCTATATTACAATAAGTGTGAATAAGTGGAATAAGAAGGTGCTTAAATAAAGTATTAAATTAAAGGTCTGCATGCTTAGGCAACCAGGTAAGTACACCATTTTAATTTTTGAATCACCCCTTCCTGAAAAACAAACAAAAAAAGACATTTGATGTTTTTTTTCCCAGTTGAACTTGAACGTTAAAAAAAGTTTTAAAATACCTATGATCCAAGTTCTTTCCATCGCAACAATCGAGCATTTTATCAGCAGAGAGTGCAGAGATTGACAGGCACTATGCACACACATTTCTGATATAAACCCTCAATTTCTTTCAAAGAAACATCCTCTCAGATGCAACACCGCTAAGGCGGTGCAGTCCTAACTCTCAACCTCAGGGATTAAAGCTATGGGAACACTGAGGTCCCTGAAATCAGACAGGGGCGTGTTGGTCGGGTCTTTGAGCGGTAGCAGCTACCGATCTTTACAGGTCATAGGAGATGGCATCATTACAGGCTCTCAGCTCCATCATCAGCCTTTTATCTCAGGCTGTCAAAGTCTGGCTGGTGCAGAGGAATTAGATAAGTGCTTCAGGTAGATCCATCACTTCTCATAAAGGTGTCAGGGGAGTAATGAAGAGCTGTTTGGAGCCCAGTGTGGCACACATAAGTATAAATCATGTCAGGACCCTGACTCAGGCACAAGGTGCTTGTAACCGCTGTGTACCGTAATTGTTAATGTGGATGAATTACATTTTCTATCGCCACACTTTAAAAAAAAGGAGTCCAGCATCATTAACTGCAACACAAATTACACTGAGCTGTATATATATAGCACTGCTGAGACAGAAGACATCTGTTCTATCTCATCCATAAATAGCTTGAAATCAATGCAAGAAATAAAGAAACGGTTTAATGAAGGTCCATACAAGCATAGACATAATATAAGGGTAGACGCGTCATTGGGCGGGTTCTGCCTATGCTGCGATGCGTCAGAGCGTCCGCCATCTTAAATGTGGCAAATCTGCAGTTACTCAGTCACTTAAACAGTATCAGAGGGACTTTAATCTCTGAATATGCTTTGGATTCGTAGTATATTTTTTTTTTGTAATATTACAAGTTTATTTTCGTATCCCTTTAGCTTCATTCTCCTGAATTTATTCTCCTAAAGAATAAAAATATTTAAAATAATCTAACCTGGCCCTATTACTCCAGGAGTGAAATAATTCTGCAAACTGTGATTATTCTGGAAATGTCCCCCCTTAATTCTCATAATATGATGTTTTTATCATAACATTATCACTTTTGTGTTTGTTTGTTTATTTTTACTTTATTGACCTAGGACTTTTTTTTCCTCATATTAATTTTACCTCTTAAATACTCACCCAAAAAGTCTGTTCCTAAAGGTTCACATGTGACACGGTTTTATGAAATAATGAAGACCACAATGTTTAGATTCAAATACAGCACAGGAATGAGGCATCTTCTCTGATCCACGTTCACAATAACAGAACTCAACTTTTTTCTGCCATATACAATATGGCGGTGACGTTGACGTGCGAACCTGCGCCCTATGACGCGTCTACGTATATGATGTCTGTGCATACAAGTAGAGCAAAATCCAGTAAACTGAGGTTTCCAGGCTTTTGTTTCTGCACAGCTTTCTGAGGGTCCCACCACTGCATTTCAATCAGTTTGAAGTCTGGACTCTCACTTGACCACTGCGTTTCATTTTCAGACCTTTTCATGTAGACTTGCTGCTGTCGGGGATCATTGCCCTGCTGATGGCCCGGTCTGGGCCAAACTCCAGCCTCGAGTTTGAAAACAAGAATGCTTTGCTATGCACTCAGCGACTGAGGGTTACCCAGATCCTGTGGCTACAGACAAGCCAGAAATCATCAGACCACCACAATGTTTGACAGCAAGTTCATTGGGTTTGTGAGAACATGCTGGATATTATTTTCACCAAACATCTCTACGTTGCTCTCGTCTGTCTCATAGGACCCTGTTCCCGAAGTACAGTGGTTCAGCTAGATTTAATGTGGAAAGCCTTCTTTTTTAACAGCCCATACAAAGAAGCTGTGAAATTAGGCTTTTCATGTCGTAAACTTTAACATTTAAAATGCTGAATGAGGCACGTAGGGTCTGAAGGAAAGCTCTTTTCTTTTTGTAATTTCTCTGAACTGATCTTAGGCCACTTTGTTGGGACGTACACTACCGGGAAGATTACCACCATTTAGAATTTGGAAATAATCTCTCATTGCAGAATGATGGACTTTACATTGTTTAGAAATGGTCTTTCAACCCTTCCAAGATTGGTGGTCAGCGACATTTGGTTTTGTAAAATCTTTGCTGCTTATGGCGTTCTACCCTGGCAGATCCAGACCAGCAAACTGTCAAATCTGCTGCTTTCAGATAATCAGTGGATGCTAATTAAATAGATTTGATTAGTAGCTCCTTTGCTACTGTCCCTCTTAATTCCTGTGTAAGCAGGAACCGTATATTTAGTTTTCCTTACGACTGTTTAGCCTTAGAGCCAAAAAGGTTAAAATCATCCTTTCTGTGTGGAATGGGCACTGGTTTTTGTCCCTCAGCCTATTAGGGCTGTACGATATAGATAAAAAAGCATCTCGATAAAATGGAACTCATATTGATCAATATCGATAATTATCAACAAATTCAAAACATATATTTAAATGTAGCCCTGACCATTTTAAGCTGTTGCTTAGCGACCTATTTTTAGATACAGGACACACAAACACTTAATTCAAACTCAACCCTTTATTCAACCAACTTTTTACCAAAGCTGCAAGTTTTTAAAAAAAAAAAAAAAACACATGCTCTCTGAACTCTGAAGGGGCGGAGCTTGGTTATGCGATTGTGATTGGTCGGGAGGATGTAACGAATGTAATATTAATCTACATGGCTAGAATAAAAAAGGAAGGAAAACTATCCTTCTGTTAAACGTTTTATTGAACCTTTTTTTCTATCATTGATATACGTCTATCGATCAATATATATTGTTAGTGAATTATCGTCCGGCCCTACAGACTATAAACATGTATGGTAAGTGTGGGAACCTTACCTTTTCTGCTAGGAGCATCTGTTAAGCCAGCCCTTCCTGGTGCCGGAGCAGGCGCATAGTTTTCAGCTGGAGAAGGCACAGCGAACCCTGAGCTGATGCACAAACGAAAAGATCATTAAAAAATGATTTGTGGCTACAATCTTTAAAAATTCAACGTGAAAACTGACTGACCTCTTTATTGCAAGACTACAACGAGCTAAATGTCCCCTGAAGGCAGACTGTATCAGAGTCAGGGCAGCAGCATCTAACCCTCCACCACCAGAGTTCCTGCCGTTTAGGGATACTTCAGACTGAAATCAAAAGACGAACATGACAGAGAGCGAAAATGAGGCTGACTAAATGCTTTTTAGAGCCATCTAGTGTTTGTTTTAGGTAAACTGAAACTTGAATGTTTCAGAAGAAATCCTCTTTATTCTCTCGTACCTTTAAACCGGGGCATAAATGCAGTCTACAATTTAATGTATTCCATGTTTAAATGTATATTAACTTTGTGGACTTGATTCCTGAAACCACCTCTCAAAAATGATGACAAAAAGAACTGAAACACTGGATAAAACAACTATTTGCTAATTAGATGATTTTTGACGACAACTGGCTTTAATGGGTTTTATTTATTTAGGGGTACCAGAGTTTTTTTTAAAGAAATTTGCAAGCACGCACTGCGCCAAGTTAAAAAAAGAAAAAAAACTCTGTCTTTTGGCTCACACAGCCTCACACCCTGTTCAATGTGTCGAGTATAAACTTTAAGAGGACAGAATAAAAAGGCAATCCACACTTTTCAGGTTTTTATTTCAAAAGAAAACTTGTGACCCAAACTCTACTTGGTGTTGGCTGATCTCACAGAATCCCATGAAAAAACACTGAGGTTTGTGGCTGTGATGTGACACAATGTGGAAAACTTCAATACCTTATTCTCTGTGCTTTTCAGAAGGTCCTTCAGCCAGGAATCTCTGAAAAGATGGCCCCTCATCACCGACTGAAACATCACAATGTCCTGCAGACAGAACAGTAGAAAAACAAGACAGCGTGTCTGGATATTTCTTATATAATAGTTCTCTCAGGCATCAGCGACTACCTTTACATAACTGCAGCGCGTTACCTACCCTCTGTCTGTGCTGTCTCCAGTTTGTCTGAATGATCAAAGCTGCCTTTTCTTTTTCTGTCATCTCGTCGTCCGTCCCCGGTGATTCCTCTCCTTCCTCCCCCTTTTCCTGACATCCAGCGGCCCTCTCCTCTTCCTCCTCCTGACCTGCTCTGGGCGCAGCGTCCTCCAGATGCTCGGACGTTGTGGGAGGAGGAGAGCCGACCTCAGCCTGGACAAGTTTGCTTCTGGCCTCCTCCAGAGTTTGAATCCTTGTCAACAACTTTTCTAACTCCTGTCTAGAAAACAGAAAAGCAGAAAAATAACTAAATAAATCTGATTAGATAGAAAACAATGAAGTGGAGTACTTGCGCTTTTTAAATTCATGTTTCAATATCTCATGTGTCTTTAAATCATCAAGAACGTTTATATGCAACATGCACATGAGTAACAGTACAAAGGTCAGGATTTAGAAGTAATTCATATTTTGTAGAGTGGTAATTTGGTACATTGTCAATTGTAATATCAGGGAGTGCCGCAATATTGCAAACTGAAAGGACGGCTTGAATGCAATATTTGGTGGGATATCTTATTTCCCACCCTGTCATCTTATTTGAAATGACATGTTTCATGAATTGGCGCTCTATAAATAAAATTGCATTGAAAATAAAAAAAAAAAAAAAGATTTAAAGAGTCATGCATTCCCGTTACTCTTCATTCCCAGAGCCAGAACCAAACACTCCACTTATCTGCAACAAACTCCTAGAGGACTGCAAACGTGCTCAAACCCTGAGTCTGTTTAAATCAAGGTTAAAAACCTGTTTGTTTAAGTAATACTTGCCAATTTTGACCATTCTAAATGTGATAAATAACAGCCTGCTAATAGTGTGACAACGTGTTTGAGTCAATAAAGTAATCAGTTTCATTTATGGGTCAAACATTTACCCAAAAAAACAAATCTATTGAAAATGTAAACTTTAGTTGTAATATGTAAACAGGCCTGTATTTATTGGAAACAAAGCACAGTGGAAAAAGTATTTTTTTTTTTCATTCAACGATACGTACTACGCTGCACTCTTTCCTTAGCTATGGCTGTGAGACCCAAATTGAGATGAATTTGTTTTATTACATCTATTTTCCTAATACTGTCTATTAGCTAATGTTTGTGAATTTATCATTTCATACCTGGATAAATATTATTTAGTTAATTACTTTTAAGCCCATTTGGTAGTTGCTTTATTTAGTGGTATGAGCTAGAATAGAAGAGAACAGTGATCATGTGACCTACACATGTTTAAAGGTATTGGCAAAATGTTAGGATGTTATTGGTTAAAAACTATTTTGACATTATTGAACAGTTATTTCATTATTGGGGCTACACTGATCAATTTTATAATAAAAAAAAAAGCTTTCCTGATGTAGATGTACAGGAAGGTTTAATGACCATTCTGAAAAATCTTCAGATTTCCAATCAATTAGAGCCAGGCTAATCAGGATCTTACTGGCTGACACTAATTTCCAGTTTTCTTTGTGGTCTAAAATGTCAGTTCTGATTTTTTTTTTTGCCCATTCTTGCTGTCCTTCTGAGAACCATAAAAGATAAAAGCTCTTTTATGTATACTTTGCTTTAATTTATCCATCCATCCATCCATTGATTTTTCATCCCCGGTTATTACTTCTAGCTCCAGTGGAGAGAGACAGGCCCCAATCTTTATATGATTTTATTAAAGTCAAAACCAGATACATCAAAAAGATACTGATGTGTACTTACAGGCCGAAAAAGCTGCAGTCTTCAGTTTTGATGCCGTGAGTTTACCTGAATCAGACCCCCCCCCCCGCCAAATTGACCTGCAAGTATCCTTAGTGGCCTGTTGATCGACACACTGTACATGAGAATTAGAAACTCACCTATGCTGCTGTTCCACTTTGTCTAGTTGTTCTTTCTGTTCAGCTTTCAGTCGTTCTGTCTCTTTTATCAGTTCCCCTCTTTCTGTCCTCAGCTGCATCAGTTCATCACTGCAAACACAAATAAAGATAAAAGCACAGCACTCAGTAATTTTTTTCCAGGCGCTGGGAAAACAAGAACAGACAAAGACGGCAAACATAAAACTGTTTCATTTATCAACTCAGTATTCAGATTTTTGTTTAAATATCAAATAAAATAAAAAAAACAATAACAGGACGACTGAAGTTTTGAAGGATTTTTTTTAAGTTCCTCTTTCTCTCATAATGGACTTGACAGATCAATTTTAAAACACGTAAAGTTGTAAAGTGTCCCGAAAAGTAATTAAAAAGCACTTTTTTAAAAATGTTTTAATTAGTGCGCATTTAGCCCGAGTGTCAAAAACCACACAACTGATGGACAAAATGTGACGCTGAAATAAATAAATAAATCTAAAATTCACTTCAATTATTAAACAGCATCAGATATTTTGTATCATTTAGAGCAAGAAAGAAGGAAAAGCTGAAAAACCTCTTGTATAGTTATTTTATTTTCTCCATTCTAATCCATACTTGAAGTGACAAAGACAAAAACTCCAACCTGCTGGATGCCTGAGCTTCTTAAGTTATTTCTAACAGTCCATAACTTGTCTTGTTAGTGTATTGCATTTTTTTTGGTAAGTTTCTGTAAATTTCCACTCACTGACAGGTGAATAGCAAGATTCATGTGTTATCTCCTTCTTGAAAGATATTTTAAAAAGCTCTCATGACAGAGCAATATTTTCCTCCAATTTTCCAGCTGTACTTTTATGGTCAGTTTACACTTTGTTTTAACAGCGAAATCACCTGCACACCTGTCACAAAACACATTTGTTTCATGAAATGCAAAGTACTTTATTCCCTATTTATCCCACCTGGATGTGAAAAATAATGATAGTAAATTTGGATCTATTTATTTGTTTCTAGCAACTTATCCAATTTGCAGGAGTTTCTATGTGTGGAGCTGCTGTAAAAGTTTGCTATTTAACCGTGTTGCAGTGCAATAAAACCCATTATATGAATTTCTTCTTAGACTGCTGCCATAAATGCCGTTTATTAATGAACTAGATGTGTTGTTTATTGAACTGAGTGCTTCCTCACTTTTGATTGGTCAGCCTCTCTTGAAGCTCCGCCCTCTCCTCCTCCAATTGGCCGAGGTGTTCCCTCAGAGCAGAAAGCTCTTTCTCCTGCTCAGTGTTGGTTCCCACGGAGACCACTGCCTCTGTTGCCATGGTAAACCCTGGAGCCTCAGTAGGCGGAGACTGGAGCTCCTTATCCAATGGAATGCTGCTCTTTGCTGAGTGGGTGTGTCTTCTGCTGTCCTCTAGCCTCTGATAGGACGAGACAATGGTGTATGAGTGTTTAAAGCGTCCAAACAACAAACTGTGTTTACATTAGCTAGAACTTCCTCTTACCCTCTCCAACTCTAACAGCCTTCTCAACAACCTCTGTCTGCTCCACTCTCTGTAACCTACAATCACATTCACACACACACACACACACATTTATTGTAGCTACAGCAGAGAATATTAAATATAACGTAGTAATGAATCATGCTTTGAGACGGTTGTTCATGATTTTCATATCAATATTAGGGTGAACACATTGAGGAAAAAACTAGCTTGCACATGTTTGAGATTAAAAAAAAGAGCAAAGATTTAAAAAAAAAAAAAAAAAATAGAACTTCATAGATGTTTCATGGGGTTTTACATGAAGATGGTTATGGGTATGCAAAGACCTTTAATTCCAGCACCAGGACTGTCCGTGTCGAGCTCTTCTCTGAGCGCTGCATTTTCCTGCTGAAGATGCTTCAAGTTTTCAGCCAAGCGCTGAGCTGTGGAGCTCAAAGCTTTCTGCTGCCTCTGAGAGCATTTACTCTCTGCTCGACTGCTGCAGGCAAACATGCAGATGGAGACTTAAATGCAGCAATGGCCTTATATTTTACATTTATTCCTGGAAAAGCACAGAGGAATCGTCAGGTAGTCAGAAGTGAACAATTTTTAGCGTGAACAGCCCTAACCCGCGACTGGAAGGTCAAACCTTTAGCAATCGCTAAGCGCACCGCGCCTAATCGCCTCCAGGACCATCAACACCGTTCAGTGGGGGGCGCCATTACTGGCTAAATGAGACTCAAATTTGCAATTTTCAGTGTCAGTGAGGTGTTAAACTATTTTCTACGCAATGTTTACAAGAGAGCTAGAGAGAGCAGGATTTTCAGCTGATAACAGGAAGGCTAAACGGAGTAAAAAAAAAAACTGTTTTATCCTTTAAACTGTCATTGAAAATGTTTTACCGTATTTTTTGGGCTATAAGTCGCACTTTTTTTCATAGTTTGGCCGATCCTGCAACTTGTATATCAAATTTAAATGGTAATTCATCTTGACCAGCAATGATACAAGGAATATATATACTATAGACAGTAATGTTTAGTCCTTGATTCATGCTGCATGAATCAAGGACTAAACATTAATGTCTATAGTATATATATTCATTGTATCATGGAGGAAAAAAGTCCTGCCGCCGTCCCAACGCAGTGGAAGAGCTGAGTTGAACGCGCCTTCCCCACCCCGTCGGTGATGCAATCATACAAAACAAACCAACCCCCGGACAGAACTTCTCAACAAAATCAGAGACATCCCCGGTTTTTATTAGAGAAACCTGGTCACTTTAACTTAAAAATTTATTGAAACATTAACTTATAAACAAGAAGTCTGCATTCACGCAGCAGAGCGTTGAGTGGTGCAGCTCCAAGGACCCAGACTACGCCAGAAGCCTATTACTAAGCTGTCCGTGAAGCTAATAACAGCTAGCGCTAGCTTAGAAGTCTGTTGTCTGGGCGTTTTACATCTTTGCTGATGCGTATAGTCCGGTGCGACTTATTTAGTTTTTTTTCCTCTTTATGACGCATTTTTTGACTGATGCGACTTATATTCCAGAGCGACTTAAAGTCCGGAAAATACGGTATTTGGAAAGGTTTGCACCATTTTGAAGAGCTGAGTTCAGGTTGGAATCTACAGTTGTGCTCAAAAGTTTACATACCCGGCCGACTGTCGTTTTCATTTCGTTCAATTGGGCCCTTTTCAGAGAATATGAAATACAAAAACTATTTTCCACTTATAGCTAGTGGTTGAAATGCCATTTATTATCACACACTCATATTTACCATTTTTAAGACATAATGAAAACAGAAACTACCCAAATGACCCCTGAAAAAAGTCATTTTTGTACAACTGACAACACCTCTGCTCTTAATTTAAGTAATTAGTGTCCCTTCAAAGTAGGAAGGCTCCATCGAAAACTGTTTAGTATGCTGTTAGTTATGGGTGTAATAAAGGAAGAGAAGTCGGAATCAGCTTAAATCTGAATCGGCCGGTTAGATCTTTTCAGAAACTGGGGATCAGAAATTAGCCACAAAATTGTGATCAATGTATCTCTATTGATGACATCAAACACCGTGCATTTTGACCTTTCTGATTCCCGGAGGAGTTATTAAGATCTCGGCCCCATTTGTTGGCATCATGAATAGTTAAAGAAAACAATCAATGAGCTTTATGTTTACTGAAACAAGATATGTTCCCATGAGAGTTTTTCATTGTTCAATTATTCACACCTTTTCTCTGCAGCATCTAAAAGTATCCTCAGTCTTTGGATCTGCAAGATGAGAATCAAAACAACGTTATTACAGCTTAACTGTTTAACAGCCTCAGGCACACTTCAAAGCTTAAGCAGATATAATAATATAGAGTAGAAATAACCTTTATGGACCCACAGTGGGCAAATTAGGTGTTTACACAACATTTAAACCACAAGCAACTCATCCCATAAATATTACCTCCTCGAAGTATGTTTCTACAGTGATCTTCAGCTCCTCTAGGTTGGTGGTCCTCAACTCACTCTGCAGTTTACTGCAGAAATTATTAATAATCAAAAAACATTGCAAGCCTAAAAAAAAAAAGCTGTGAATTTACAGCCAAATGAAGGTTCAGTTTACCTTAAAGCATTTTCTTTCTCTCTGCACTGCTGCTCAAGTTTTAGGATTCTCTGCTTCAGCCCATTGACAATCTTAAGGAAAAGATTTGATCTTAAAAGATGGGTAAAAGGTGTTTGCTATAACAACTTTTTATATGGTCACCATCAAAATGGACAAACTCACCACACTCCCGTCTTTTTTCTTATCGACCAAACTACGAGTGTATTCGGAGCCCTTCCAACAACAAAAACAAAGAAACATGCTTTTAAAATCTGTAAGACACTCCTGGTGAAATTTAAAAACAATCCTGTGGATATATACCTTTGTGGGGTCCAGGAGTTCTTCAATCTGTTTCTCTCTCTTAGCATTATCTTCCTCCAGGCGCCGCAGTTTGGCTTTCATTTGCTGGTTGTCAGACTTCTGAGCCTGGAGACTCTGATGGCAAAGGAAGGCAAGACGAGTTTATCTGTGTAGCACATTTCAATAGGGCAGCGGCTGTCGACAAATGTATTAATCAATTAATCTGATTATTTCCTTAATTTACAGATCTAAAAATATACTGATCATAAATTAACATGCCCCAATAAACAAGTTTCTTGAACTAGGCTTAGTGTACATTTTATATGCATTGTAAATGTCAGAAACATGTAAAAAAAAATCTCACTTTAATACTGACAACATGGTAATTTTTTAATTGAGGTCTACATCTATCCATCTATCTGTCTGGACTGCAACTATTATTTTGATAATTGTTTAATCTATCAACAATTTTTTTGATTAATGGACCGCAAAAATTTTTTTTTTTTTTTACAAAATTGAACCATGTGAAGCGTAAACAATCCCACTTTAGGAGTTCTGGATAGATCATATTCTGGATAGATCATATTCAGTCCTGTCCTGTATACTGCTCTGAATTGGTTGTTCTTTGAGCAGATTACATATTTTAGAGTATATAGATTACAGTTAACGATTGAATAATTAAATTAGCTGATGATTATTTCAATAATTGATTAATCTGATTGATTCAGCTTTACATTTCAGTAACAACACAATTTAAAGTGCTGTACATAAACAGAAAATTAGAAAAGAAAACATACAGAAGAAAGTAAATGGCAATGAAATAATAGCAGCAGGTCAAAATAGGTTGGACTACAAACTTAATTTAGTGAAGTTTCAGTGAACTACAAAGTTTTCATTTAATATTAACATTTAAAGGCAGCTCTAAACAAACAGATTTCTAACCTTCATTTTAACTCAGGCTTTCAGCACTTTCAGTTTTCTGGGAGTTTGTTCCAGATAAGTGGAGCATAGGAACTAAATGCTGCTTCTCCGTGTTTAGTTCTGGTTATGGGTATGCAGAGAAGGCTGGAGCCAGAAGACCTGAGTGGTCTGGATAGTTGATACATTGATAACAAGTCTGTGATGTATTTAGGTGCTAAGCCATTCAGGGATTTATAGACTAACAGACGTATTTTAAAGTCTATTCTCTGAGATACAGGGAGCCAGTGTAATGACTTTAGAACTGGGGTGATGTGCTCTACTTTCTTATTCTTAGTGAGGATCAAAGGAACTAATCACACAGCGATTTTAAATTATAATAAAACATATGCGAAGGTTGGTGCAGCAAATCTGAAACAAGCTAATTTGTTTTTAAGAACGCTACAGATACAAATTACTGAAAAGCATAGAACTGTCACAACTTGTTGGATGTAATTTAAAGCAGTTCAGATTGGTTAAGGTTGAAATTTTGTCTTAAAAAATGGAATCAGATATGGGTGGCAGTTGGGGATTTAAATATAGAAATTAGATTTTCACTTTTGAAAATTGCATTTGTTGATTTTTTTAGTTCAAAAGTAAAATGAGAACTGGTAAGATTGACATAAGTGATTCGATATTTTACGTCAAAAAGACATGGGATCAATTTTCCCCTTCGTATTTACATTATACAATTTACACATGTCATTTTGTCCGTTCTTTTATCAATTTCGTACCAGTAAACAAACCACTTTACAACAATCTAAATCATTGTGTATCTCTTTACATTTCACTGTAATGAAGTATTTTTTACAAGTTATGGGGCTAAAAACTCTCTAAATGATTTGTATTACAGTTTATTTCTATTTCTATTAATACTTCTCCCTATTTTGCCAGTTGACTCATGAAATTTGATCTTTGATCAAACCAAAGTCACTCAAGGTAAAGTTCTGCCAATAAAATATGTATTCAGTCACATAACTGCTTTTCCTTATCGTATACTACAAATAGATTATAGAAAATTACATTACAAACTCCAGTCCATTATGCAGGACCTTTATATATATCCTGTATAAAATGCCTGAATCGGTGGCTCGTAATGCAATTAAGCTCTAGAGAGCACTGCTAATGAACTAATTATCTGATTTGTGAGTTGAAGCAGATACACATCTAAAACTCCCAGGAAATCGGCCTCCGATGACTGCCGTTAAAGACCACTGATTTAAATCATTAGTTGTCAAAGGGGGTATAAAACGTAGGTTTATTGGAAAATGCCTGTTACAAGAAAACACAAAACAATGTGCAGAATAACCAGCACCTCACAAAAAATGTGGCGTCTCCATTGTTCAGGCTGCTGTGGTTTTGCTTGTTTACCTTTTTGAGGCGAATGATCTCGTCATACATGCCCTCTTTGTCCTTGTGGTCACCAGCACCTATAGTAAAACCTGCAAAATGTTACTTAAAGTATACCCAAAAAAAAGAAAGAAAAAAAAACCTCACAAAAAAATGCTCTGAATTAGTTAAATATTGATTACTATTCTAACTTCTTCCTCGGTCAACAAAATATTATCCTCAGCTTCACAGCCTGTAGACCCTAAAACCTTGTCTTACCATTAGATGCAAAAAGCTGTTGTTTTCTTAAGCTGGACTTCTGTTTCAGCAGCTGTGGGCTGTCATCAGACTCTGAAACCAGCACATACAACACATACGAAGATGAAGAGAAAACAAAAGTATAATGGAACAAAAACATTTTGTCAGGAACTGTCATATTGAAGTTCTGCCAGGTGTTCTGAGAAAAGCGCTCCTCTGAGGAGTGACACTTTCTATAAAGCCACAGCTGGGTTTATAAACGGACCCTACCATGGCCGTTGCTGAGAGACGTGTGGCGAGCCGAGCAACGCTCCCTTAGCGTCTCGCCTCTAGCGTCCCCCAAGGACGGCCTCGGCAGTCTCCAGGCTGCCACTGCTGCTCTTTTGGAGTTCATATTCAGACTGAAGAGGTATGGAGACCCTGAAAAAAAGCCATAAAAAAAATCTGATAATTGTTCTGTTACAGTTTCTGCAATTATTTCCAGTTTATCAGCTCAGCTGGTCTTACTTGGAGAAAGCGGAGGCTTGACAGACGATTTAGTCCTTGACGTTCTCTAATAAACAAGAGGTGTTGGAGCAGAAGGAAGGCAAATATATCAAACTAAAAGCCTCTTAAAAAAAAGAAAGAAAAAAAAGGGGGAAATGATCAACCAGAAAAATACAAGAACAGTTTACCTTTCCTGAAATATCAGCAGGAAGAGTGAAACCATCCTCCACCTGAGAAAATAAGACACGGCTAGATAAATACACAGTTAAATAAAAAAATATTTCTTGCAACAGGTAGGACAAACAAGTGCATATTATAAACAGTTTAGGTTGTTTCAAGTTAAACACAGGGCTTTAGTAGTTTGTTCTATATTTGTATTTTCCAACTGCAAATGCATTTTAGAGCATGAGGTCATTCCCGTCCATAGATCAAGACACCTGTATTTTTTACCCTTTCTCCCCTAAGTTTTTCTTTAAAAAAAAAAAGTTTACACTTTCCATTGCAGGATTTCACAAAAAACCTTTTCTAAAATTGTGCTCATGAAAAACAAACAGCTAATTGTGTTACGTGTGCTATGTATGTGGGTCACCGACATCACAAGAGGGTCAAATGTGAAGCTAATCAGTTAGCATTAGTAAATATTACACCAGAGGAGCAACCTCGTTGACAGATATTCTGAAGAGCGTTAGCTCCATTTAAGCATCGAGGGATTCAAAGTTTACTTGCTCCAATCATCTTTAGAACCTTTTCTGGTATTAATCGGCTTATATCCCTCTCTTTCCCGCATAATTGACACACATAAAATTACTAGATTGTGTCACCTTAAATAGGTGTCGGATTTCCCAGTACAGTGTTTCTGCGTGCAGTATAAACTTATACCACTGATTTAGCTAAACTACCTCTCTCTTTAATAGGATTTTTTCCCCTTTCTGCTTCTTCCCTCTGGTATTGGCATGGTGGATGCAGCTTGGGTCTAACCCTGGGGCCTGCAACCATTACAGTCTAAAGAGCCATTTTACCCACAGTCTACTTGAATTAAACCCGTTCAGAGCACCAAATGTTGCCAAGCCTTTTTAAAAAAGACAAGTTATAATTTTTAATAAAGATCTACTGTAGGAAATATGTTGTCGTCGTTAAAGAAACACACTTTTATGTCTATTTGGAGGTTTAAAAAAAAAAAAAGAGGACCGACGGGATGTTGATATTTGTGGATAATGATGTAAAAAAAAAAATCATAGTTTCCAACATAATGACAAAATTTTGATTTAAAATTAAATATTACTGGCACTTTCAGCATCATTATGTTGTGAAAGTTAAAAGCGATTATTCCAAGAATAAAATGCTTAAAACCTGCATTTATTATCATTATTACATTTAAATACCATAACAAAAATATAATTTGTAGCCAAAGTTATTAAGAGCCACTGTGGAAGGTCCAAAGAGCCACAGGTTGCAGACCCCTGGTCTAACCAATAGGTTTGGGTTGATTATCAGTCTGCCAGCCTGGGGATCCCTTTTAACCAGCATTGTAGAAACGTGGAAATCATCTTAAAAAGGAACAACCTGAACATGGAAAATCCAAACAGACGTATTCAGACAAACTTCATGGTTTGCCTTTAAACTTGCGGTGATGCATGTGCGCATGGCAGCTTGTTTTTCGCAAGATAGAATGGCAAAATAAACAGAAAAACCTGGCAGAAAGAAAGACGATCTGGGTAAACTGAGTTTGACTAAATCCACATAAAAAGTCTGACCAGCAGGTTTTTTTATATATAGAAAACTAGTTTTCAGATGACAGAGACAGTTATGTTGTTGATGAAAGAGACTCACCAGCTCGTCCTCATCACTCGCCTCCAGAGACATTTTGTTAGCTGCACTGAACATCACTGCTGAACAAATTGTCACGTTAGCCTGAACACTTGGACTCTTGCTTCTTGTAACGTTTCCATCCCTCTTCCAGTCAGAAGGATTCCGCTCAGCTGGGTCCAGAAGCTACTGCACAGCTGGAGCCACAAGAGAGACGCTAGCTGTGCTGTGACTTGAGAAATGTTGGTCGACAAAACAAAAACTCGTCTCGGAAAATGAAAGGCGTTCTCGGTGAAGCAGCCTGTCCACCATTTCTCACTGATATTCGGTAAAGTTCCGCCGTCCTTCCGACCAGAGGTTTGTGTTTTCTCGGCGGTGTGGCGGACGGGGTCGTCTAGCAACAACATGTAGCTCTCTCCACTCGGTTAAGCTAGCCAGAGACGCGGAACAAAACCGGAAGTTGTCAAACTGCACCTTCAAATTAAAAGGTAAACCAAGGAAATTCGTTTGAAGTCACGCTTAAATCATTTTGGATTTTGAAAAATATGAAGCATTTATGAATATACAATAAATTATTTAAAAAGCTAAATAAAAATAATCATGTTTGTAGGGGCGACAAGGATGACAATACATTTATTTTGAAAATTAAAACCGGATATTGGCTCCCAGCTACATGTAGCTTTACGGAATTTTTTTTTCTTTACCTCAACACTCCTGCGATTGCGAAGTTTTTCTTCCTTGCTTCTACCTACTGGAGCGGTGCTAAATGGGGGTTCTTAAAGGAACAATTACACGACATCTAACCAGCTACTCCAGACATTTTAAATTAAGAAAGCTTCTTGGATGGGATGCAAAACGTCTTCAGCTTTAAAATTGAAGTCCAGTTGTTTTATTTTTTAAACCTTTTTTGGTTTGATCATGACCTGGATGATTGAGAATCTTCACCAACAAATAAAATGAGACCAACATTGATATTTGCAAAATAGTGTGTGGCTAAAAACTGACCCTGCCCACGCCAGCGCCATGTGAAGCATGATTGTGGCAACATCATGTGGCAGAGACACTTCAGAGGGAAGCTGGACTGTATTAGCCTCGTGAGACCATCCTGATCTCGCGAGGTTTCAAGGTTTCACTCGCAGATCAGTCTGGATTTACCTGACTCCGCCAGATAGATTTGCTCCGCATATCCATCTGGAAACCTTCCGTTGAAGTAATTTTGGGAAGGGGCGAAAATACTGGTTAGCTGATTGGCCTATGTTGGTGATAGACGGGCCAAATGAACCAATCAGATTCGTCGTCGCTCTGTTACGAGCGACGACGAAAACACAACCACAAGCCAAGCTACTCTTGCTGCTGCAGGTAAAGGCTCGTTAGCTCAGCAAATAAATACTCTAATTCCGATAAAACTTGCTCGATAGCCACGCTAACGCTAGTTTCATCGGCTGAAGCCGCCATGTTCTTTAGACTGAACTGTCGCGCTTCCCGTTGCGTCACACCTCAACCCGCCTCAAAGCCAACGCTGATTGGACGTTCGTTTGGTGAACGGCTCCAAATTTTCTTTAACGGAGAGTATCCAGACTGATCTGCGAGTGAAACCTTGAAACCTCGCGAGATCAGGATGGTCTCACGAGGCTAAGTCTGGATACCCTCCGTTGAAGAAAATTTGGAGCCGTTCACCAAACGAACGTCCAATCAGCGTTGGCTTTGAGGCGGGTTGAGGTGTGACGCAACGGGAAGCGCGTCAGTTCAGTCTAAAGAACATGGCGGCTTCAGCCGATGAAACTAGCGTTAGCGCGGCTATCGAGCAAGTTTTATCGGAATTACAGAGTATTTCTTTGCTGAGCTAACGAGCCTTTACTTGCAGCAGCAAGAGTAGCTTGGCTTGTGGTTGTGTTTTGAGCGACGACGAATCTGATTGGTTTATTTGGCCCGTCTATCACCAACATAGGCCAATCAGCTGACCAGTATTTTCGCCCCTTCCCAAAATTACTTCAACGGAAGGTTTCCAGATGGATATGCGGAGCAAATCTATCTGGCGGAGTCAGGTAAGGACTGTATAGGGAAGAGAGGGAAATGGACCCAAATCCAGCTCACAATTTGTGTCAGGATTTTAATATTTTTTTTACAGACCTACTCCATCCAATGTGAGATATTTAGAAAAAGGGTAGAAATGTCATTTTCATGACATGCACAATTGTGATTCATCTATCAGCTGTAACTGCAGGCACAGGTGACTATAAAGTTTTCACTCAGGGAGCTGAATACAAATTTATGTCAAACCTTCCAGATTTTCAAGTGACCTCTTTGACCTCCTCTTCACATATTTTGTTGATTTTGGGTGATTGTTACACTACTTTGTGTAACTACCACACAAAAACCACAATGAAATACATTGGGTTTGGGGTTGTAATGTAAAAAGAAAAACATAAAAGGGATATATAAATGTTTGCAAGGCACTGTAAGGCAATGCACTAATTGCTTTAACTTTTCCACTTATAAGGCAGGCTAATATATTGATTTATAGTGAGTAATAGCCAGCTCATAATTTTGCACTCCTCTTTCTGACAACCATAGGTGTGAACCCAGTGGCCTCTTCTTTCTGCATTATTTTCTCATCCACACTGTTTGTACAGGTGGTGGACCCTTGCAGCTGCAGCATGGGCCGTACTTTGGTTTGGGATAACAAACCCTATTAAAGTTAAATATCAATGTTGAATATCTGTGTCATTTTCAGGTACCAAGCAGACAGCTTTACCAGCCGACCACTTTGACCAAATTGATGATGATGCTGGGCTCATTGATGCTGGATAAAAAGGATTTTATCCCACCCTTGATAAAAATCTCTATTTTCATTCCAACTGCTGTTGTATTCAAGCTGAAATACAATCATTATTATAATCCAAATGTAATTGTGTGTTATTGGTTCTCACTACTTTGTGCATTTGGATTATTTTGGATGGTTTATTAGTGTCTTACCATATTAGGGCTATTCCTTTGTGTTTAGTTTCTTAGTTATTTCTTGGGTTCTGTGCTTTGTACATTTTGGTTTGGACTCTTATTTTTATCTCAGTCTTTTTCCCCTGGTTTGTAAGCACAGTTTTTCTTTCCTGTTTAGTTCCCTCTGTGTTTATTTCTCTGTTTACTGCTTTCTCCCTGAGCTGTTCTGCATTCTTCTGCCCAGTCTCACCTGCTTTCTATCCATGTTACCAATCAAACCTCAACAGTGTTCAAACTGCCCAGTTTTTATTGCTCACTGCTGGATTCTTCCACTGATTCTTTACCCTGGTTCTGTGTGCTTGAAAACGTGCAAGTAATCAAAAAGAACTGAGAAATTAAGTAATTTACTACAGGTTGCAAGAACAAAGTTCTTGCTGACAAGGATGTTTCGTATTTCAGAAGAACTAAAGTGCACCGAAACTCCCAGGAAGTCTTAATAGATCTGTGTCACTTCATATTTCTTGAACACCATGCAAGGAATAATTACTTCTTTGTTGCAACTTTCCTCAGACGATGTCAGAAACAGGTATAACCACGATAAACATCTCACTAAAATTCATGGGGGTCAGGACGATCAATTAGATGGTAGGGTGTCCTAACTGTTTAATTAAAGGGGACATATTATGCAAAATCCACTTTTTTGCCCTTTAATATATTCTGTTATGTGCTTGAGGTCTCAAGTAGTGCAGAACATTTGAATTTGAATGTTGCATAGATGTCTTTATATTTTGTTTGGGTTATTTCTCAAGCCATTCAGTTTTCTCTATTCTCTGTAAAAAAAAAAAAAACAACAACAATTACATCACAGTATGTGCTTGTGAATTTCTCCAATGTGAGATCAATAAAGCTTGTCTTATCAATCTTGCAAAAAAAAAAAATATTTTTTTGCCACAGTTTTGTAGTCCAAGCTGAAGGATGCTGAAACTGTCACGATTTGTTCTGATGAACCCGAACACAACCACACACAGAGCCTCGTTTCAAGAGTTTTATTGATGGTTGATGGATTATGGAGGATGAGAGCCAGAGAGTCTTTACCGGGATGGAGCAGGTGGATGTAGATGGCAGGAGCTGGCGGACGGGAGAGGGCTGGAGGACCGCAGGTGAGCCATGGGGACGGGACCCAAGGCTGGTGGATGAGTTTCGGAACGGGATCCAAGCAGAGCCTTTGGAAGGAAACCAAGGCTGGCAGGAAAGCTTCGGGACAGGACCCGAATGCATCTTAGAAATGGCTTGAATGTTGTTCTTTGTGATCTGTATGCTCTGTAAAATAATCTAGCTGCTTATGTGAACATAAAGAAGTTGCGGTAAAGCAAATTTGTTTGCACTCTGTATCTGTGTAGATGCGCTCAATAGACCATTGAATTCTTGCTTTTCTTTTTTTAATGTGTGAAAAATAGTGTTTTTCTTTCTTTTTTCTAGATATAACAACTAAAATTTAAACACTACTTCCAAAAGAATCACTATTGTCTTTATGTTTTTGGCTAAATCTAATGTTATAGTAAATACAATAAATTTTGAATTATAGTAATGCCATGATTTATTTATTTATTTTAGTTAATATCCAGGTAACTTGTTTGGTGGTGTCTTAACAATTAGTTTCACAAGTCCAAATGGAAATAAAAGCACTTAAAATGAACCCCTTGCGCAAAAGAAAACTGAACCATAACACCTCTACACTAGATGTTGTGGTTAACAGTTAATGACTTTCCTGCTCTACATGCTGATTATTTGTTGCATATTATTTATTGCAATTTATTTATTGCAACTTAGTTTTACTATTTTTCATATAAGCCACACTAGATGGCAGCACTGGACATTTAAAAAGTCATAGTTGTAGGTCTGACTCACTCAAAACGACAGAAACAGCCCTTCCAAGTGTTAAACAAAACACATGCAATTACACATTATAGCAAGGCTAGACAGTGGTAAATTACTAAATGATAATAAAAAGAAATAGATTAATGACATGACATACATTTAAAATTAATAGATAGAGGTTAGCTACATATTTATTAACTATTATAGGCCAGCAAATGTCTATAATTTATGTCTAAGTTCTGTAGTTAAACTTGTATTCGTTCCTCAACGCAACTTTATTTCTAAAGCACTGTAAAATAAAACTTTGTCGGCCAAAGGGCTTTACAGCCAGTAAAGAGCAAATTGTTCAGAATCAAAACAATAAAAGCAAAAACACAATAAAACAAGTAATATATAGAGTATATACATAAAAATAAACAAAACTATTGAAGCCAACCTCTCAAACCTGGTTAAAAGCCAGAAACAGGAACTTGCTGTAAAACAGCAATTATACTGAGTCAATTCTTTAAATCTTTTCCTATAAATGTAGAGAAAAAATTAAAAGAAGATTTAAAAGCAGAAATTGAGTCAACTGCCCGACATGTACAGGTAATTTGTTCCGTACTTTATGTGCGATGACAGTTTGGAGAGGTGCTCACCTCTCCAAACTGTTTTTGTTCTTGGAACGACTAATGAGAACTGATCTGCCGACATAAGCGAACTTTTAGAACAAGCCAGTTATCTCTTTGAAATATCTAACATATAAGATAAATACACAGCTCAAATCCAAAGTATATGGTTTTTGTTTCTTGAATAAGAGGAAAAATATAATGGTCATATTTTATTTGTAACTGGACAGATATTGTTTGAAATTTGGATGGAAGTGCAAGGTTTGTTTTGTGTCTTTATGTAATTATTGTTAATATTTGTAAAAGTGATTAGTTCAAATTTTACATGAGTAATGCTTAGTATTTGTGTTAGGGAGCTACAAGTCAAGCATGCTTCCTTTCTGGTATTCTGGTAAGATATTATAATTGATCTGTAGACATGTTGCTATTGTGGTTCTGATATTTTCCTGTGTGTCTGTGTATATTTTGCCTCTTCTGCTCTGGTTGTCGCAGCTTTTGACTAGCTGATGCAAGATTTGTTGAGCTTTTTACTCTTTACTCTGCAAGTCTGTTTCATCTCTGCACATTCATTCTCCTCACTCATCATTTCTGTTATTTCCATGGTAACGTGGAGTGATCCTGCAGAAAACGAAGAAGAATGTTAGTTTGTCTGGGCATTGGGTCCTGTTAAGTTTAGCTCAAAGAATGGCTATATATATTTTTTTTGTCTCCACAGAGGCTGAGAGTTGAGATTAATCTGCAGAAGCACAAAGAAAGTGGAGTAGGTTATCTCTCCCTTTTTTTCCTCGTCTGCCCACAGATCGGCTCAGTGAAATCTTGGGGGACGACATAGGCTTTTTCATCTTCCTCCCACACAGTGTTACCAAAACCATGAAAAATTATTTATTTTTGAGAGCAAATTTCTTGCCACAGTAAGAAACAGTAGGGAAGGGTCTTTATATGTGCTACATTGCTTTATGAAGTGTTTCCAGTTTGATCTGAAAAAAAAACTTAAAGGTGCATAGTTACGTTATTTGACTTTTTTATTTAGTAACTCACTCTGGTTGCATACAAAGTTTTTATAAAAGATGATCACAGCAGTCCTGCTGACATATGAGTTATTTTGGCATTTTATGCTTTGACATTGCTCAATTTGTTAGTAAATAAAGCCTTTCGTGTTTAATTTTAATAACAACGGAAGTATGTACCGAACATGTGCAGCAGGGGATAAAACAAGGAAGTAGCTAACGGCTATTAGCATCTCCCAGCGAAGCATTGAAGAAAGGTCCAAGATCCAATGAAAAAGAAAAGCGCAAACAAATATGATTCCAAGAGGTCAAAAGACTGGAATGTCGTTGGGAATACAGTATGAATGTTGGTGTTCACTGAAGTGGACGCTAAACCTGCCGAGACTCAGATGTGACCGCAGAGTTGATTGACATGAGTAAATGTTCTGATATGTGGGTCTTAAAGTTGCTGTTAGATCGGTGTATTTAATCAATAACGGCTGGTTTTTGGTCTGCCCGAGCTGCTCATTTACTGCAAGGCATTGCAGAAGGTCAGGCTCGGTCCAGCATTACTTACAAGTGACTTATTTATTAAGCAAATAGGCATTATGATAGTTCTGTGATACTGCGGGTAGATGGCGCCACGTCTGTTTATATTTGTTCATTGTGCCCATTCTTGGGCCATATTTAGCCTAAAAATGGACCATCAAAACCCTCTCAGGATGAACGCTTGGCGTTAATAACTTTTTTTTATCATGATCAAATGGTTTTTGTTCCTTTTTTTAAGCATATAACGTTGCTATATACCTTTAAAGCTGTTCTGAGAAACAGAGGGCAGGATCCTTCTTGATCTCAGTCTGATAGAAAATTAATCGGCAGAGCTGCAAAGGTCTGTGAGTAAGACAGCCTCTAAACCTGATTCAGTTATAGCAGTTCTGCAAGGAAGAATAGGCCAAAATCCCAACAAAGTAGTGTGAGAAGCTTGTGGAGAGTTGAAAAAAAAAAAGTCATACAATTTAAAAGATAATTTGATCAAACACTAAGGAAATTCTTCTGAATAATAAAAGTATTAAAAATCTCCCACTAATTATTCTGGGATTTAGAAAGCAGAAAAAAATTCTCCTTCTAACGGACCTAACAAAGTAAAATTGTTTGTGTCATTTATTGTCACAAAGTATAATAAAAGATTGTATGGGGTTTCTAATGTATTATTCTGGATTACACAGACATTCCTGTCCATAGCTTTAGTTTCAAATAGACCTATATCTAATCTTCCTTTCTTATCTAAAATTCTTGAGAAAAAAGTAACTAATCAACTATGTGAACATTTACAAAGTATTGACCTATTTGAAGAGTTTCAGTCAGGCTTCAGAGCTCATCATAGCACCAAAACAGCTCTGGTGGAGGTCACTAATGATATTCTCATGGCCTCAGATAATGGACTTGTGTTAGTACTTGACAATAAAATTGAATTGAAAATATAGACAACTGGTGAAAACAAAAAACAGGCTAAGGTTGACTGCGTAAGAGAGCACTTTATTAAAGTTTCATTCGGTTCAGTAAAATGGAAAAGCACGAATGAGAAAGCAGTAAATGGTATACCAAAGGCACAACAACAATAAAAGCCATTAGGGATGAAGGTTCTACCATTGTGTCTGCACATTGGCAGCAGCACCCTGTTTAGATCTGATTGAGAAAAAAAAACATGTGCTTTTGATTTATTTCAAACAGACACTTCATAATTGTAAAGATCTTTACTCAGTGTCATTTCACAGTTTAAAATAATGTACTTATGTGCATCCAAGGAAACCTTGTTCTTAAAAACGTCCTCTTTCACCACCTGTGCTTTTAACTGACTTGTAAAAAAAAATTATATTAAAAGCCCCTTTCAGGTTTCTTCACTCTTTTTATTCTTATTAGATTACATGTTGTAACGGTTTCTGACCACAGGGATCTCTGAGGATGTAATATGGAAGTAAAAGCAGCTTTATCTTCTTAAGCTGTAAATTAATCAATATTTTATGAGTGTGAAGAACCCTACTTACATCTAAAAATGGAGCACATGGGCAAATCCTAGATTCACCATCCAACGTTTCCATGGTTATCATGTACTGAACCATTCAACGACAGCGAAAGCCTTATTTACAGCCGATGGATGCAAATCATTCACAATGCTTCATCTGGTGTCTTATATAAATGTTTCGACAGACAGCAATGAATGAGAGCAGAGAATCTAGACAGGAGGTCTTTATAGCAGCAGAAAGCTTGATAATGAAGGTTTAGAGTTGTACAGTTCTACTTGTTTGTTTTACCAGCAGTCACCACAGATAGGTACAGCTTGTGTAAGTTTGTCTGGGTGTGACAACAAATGATTTGTGGTGGCACATTCAGAACAATGAGAAGTAGCCGGAAATCTCCAGTAGAAACCCAGGAAGCATAGTCAATTATCAGGAAAGAAAATGCCTGCAGTGCCCTGGTGCAATGGTATTCAGTTTTTACAACACGACCAACCGTCCAACCAAATTCACAACTGCACACACACAAATATGGAGAAAAAAAAACATCCTGCAGACATTGAGCATCAATAGTTTGAAGCATTATGCGGACAAAGACAAAAAAAAAAGTCACTTCTTAGTATTCCCAGAGGGTGGCGCTTTCCACAGAGTCTGCGCTGGCCTTCAGCCCTCCGGCATGGTCGCCTTTAAGGTACTTCCCACCCAGAGCGCGAATCGCCATCTTGTTGAGATCACAGAACTCAAGCAGGAACTGGACCGGTGTGGAGCTGCTGCAGACCACTGCAGAGTCGTCTCCAACGCACCAGTACTTCCCCTGGGAGTCTGCACAAACAACATTTCAGATAATGAAGCCCAGAGCACACACAAGCGATGCATACTGCCAAAAGCCATAACAGAAAAGTATGCTTTACATTTGATCAACCTGATAACACATGAATCCAATTTACTGTGATATGAAAAATAAAAAGTTGCCTGTTATCGGCGTATCGGTGTGTGGATGTGTATGCGTTTGTGAGCACGATTGGGTGAATGTGGCTACAGTGTCAAGAACTTTGAGTGGTCAGCATGACTAGAAAAGAGTTAGATAAATTTAGTTAATTTTCCATTTTGCATATTAAATCCACAAAACATGAGAGAACAGTAGAAACACAGTACTAAAGACAGTGCACACCTAAGGCAGAGCTATTTAAAAAATATCTCAGACGAACTTCAAGGCTCAGATTTCTTTCAATTATCGGCCATTATCAACGGTGATTAGATTTCAAGTAGTCTTTTTTTAATTCTATTTATTGAAGAACATATACAAAAAGTACAGAGGCACAGAGGAGTATTGCAGTGATTCATTTTATAATACAAAATAGAACAAATCTACAAACGCACGTGGTATTTTCTCTGTTATTTGTTGCACGTCATGATCTCTGTTACTATTGTTTTGATTGCAGATGATACCTCGCAGTACCTACCGGCAAAATTTTCAGTACCAGTTCAGTTTAGTTTCTGAGCAACTTTATCTGATACTGAAAGGATAAAGACATAAAAACAAAATCTAATGCATAAATTATGGTTGTGTGCACACAAAACAACATCCTTGCTTCTCTAGGACAGTTTTGATGGACAATAAATAGAAGCGTTTTGGTATTGAATGTGAAAATATGAGATGAACATACAGCAAGGATTTATAAACTTTAAAAAAAAACAACTCAGGAGCTTTCTGAAGAAAGCTGTATATTCTACAGACATTAAATTTACAGATTTTTTTTTGCTTTTAAAAGGAAACTGTTTGAAGGTTGCCAAGTGTCCCTTACCTTTAATGGAATAAGCACCGTTGTGAAACTCCAGTTGGAAAACATCGTAGGAGGCCCGGTTGGAGTCGAGGGTTGGAAGTCCAGCTTTACGAGCTCCAATGAAACCATGCTCTCCACGCAGAACGATGATTGGACGGTTAATCAGCTTCACAAGGAACTGCTCAGCCTCCCCTGAAATGACAACTTATTGGTATCTGAAAATGGACTAGTGCCTATATTCAGCTTACTAAAGACTTGATTTTCTTAATATGATTACACAACTGCATGAAGCTTGTTTGCAACATTTGGTTCTGATAGATTTTAGCTTTTTTATTGTGGACTGGGAAAAAATTAATAATATGTCCTTCTTACATAAGAGGTAATGATCAAGTCCTACAGGATTTTGTGCTTATGTCAGTACCTTTAAATTTAAACATTGTTTCAGTAAAAATTATTTGAGTGAAGCATAAAAATACAAGAAAACTGACCAAAAGCAGAATTAGGGAAAAAAAACACTATTAATGTTTTAAGAACATACTGTGTAAGGAAATTTGCTGTCATCCACAACTCATAAAAATATTATTTTGGGTATAAAATGGTAAATTGATGAGCTAAACACTGTTAAGTATTGTGAAGCAACTGAGCCAAAAATGAAAGTCAGCAAGGTTAGAGTTTGAAGCTTTTACCAAACATATAACAGTTTTACAGAACCGTCTTCACCATGAAGGAGTCTCTTAAGGTCTCTGGGCTCCAAGGACTCCAAGACTCTAAAGTCTAAAGGGTTTCAACCATCCCCGTGTCACGCAATTTTCAGAACAAAAGCCCCAAGGTGGGGCAACCAAAGCATCCTATCAAATAAATAAGTAAACATAATTTTATTTCACATTTATTATCAGAGTATTAATTCCTGAAATGTGGCAGACCGATCCTGCACAATCTGGTTGACATCAAACAGATGTGCTGGCCTGCTGAATCAGTGTACACGGCTTCACAAGACATTTTCTAAAACTCAAGCTTTGATTGTGTAATAAAACAAAATGTAGACCCCAAATTTCAATATATGACATTTTTATAGTTTAAATGACATTTTAAAATGTTGTTCTAGTCGCTGGTTGCATCAGATCTTCATGTTCGGAGATGTGCTTCACTTCTCTAGAATCAGAACAAATGATGTCTCATCTTTCCAGTTAAAGTACTTTACAGCCATTTGTAGTCAACATGCCAACATGTGGCTGCGGTTGTTGAAAGCATAAAATGCTGAGAATGCATTGCTATTGGGTTGGCTTGGTCACTGAGCACACAACAATTAGGAAATAATTTGGTGTTCTGATTTGCGGATGCAACTTGATTAAGTTGTAATTGATGTCATTCCCAAATGCAAGTTTGGGCTTGTGAGTGAGGTAAATGGAAAACAGCTAATTGTATTTGAATTTTCCGATATTCCTGCCTCTAGATACAACAGAAACTCAACCTTAAAGTACTTTTACCATCAGAAACTGTGTTTTGATTCTAAAACAGAAACATTAGAACGAATACTGACCTGTATTGTCAACTGCAGCAGCCAGTTGTCCATTCTTCTTGGCAGTCACATACTTCCCATTGGCTGCACGGATCCACACGCGACCATCCCGCCACTCCAGTTCAAAGTAGCTGTTAGCAGACCTGAAAAAAAATGTTAATACAGATCTTATAATCTGCATTTTTAAGATGCATACAGCCCTACCCAATATATGGGTTATTACTTAGTGGAGGCCGTGCACTGCAGTCCGCCAGCAGGCGTCAGTGTCCAGTATTTCCCAGCAGCGGTTCTGAAGGCACACTTCCTGTCTTCACGGTTCATTTCCACTTGGAAGACTTCTTGGTCTCCTTCCTCACTCTGATTGGCTGACAAGTCCATGCCTGGAAAAGTAAGTAAGTATCTGTTGTCAGCTTTCAATCGTGGCTAGGGGATTTAAACCTTCCAAAATGTGAACAGTAGTTCATCTGATTTCAGACAACTAAAAGGGTTCTACCATTCATTGAGCACCATTTACCAAATAGGGCAGAATCAAATGTACGCCTGTCTTTCTTACAAATAAAAGTTGTTGAACATTACGTCAGACAATAATTACGAGAAAAGCAGCAAGCAATACTTAAAAATAGAAGAATTAAGATATTGCAGTGGTCTAAAGTATGGAAAACTAATTTCAGATATATGGTTGAGAACTCAGCTACTCACATTATTACCAAGACCTCCTCATTTTGCCATATTACCTCAGTCCTACAGCAGCTCTATTGGTTCCCTGTTAGATTCAGAGTCCCTTCCCTACACATTCAACGCCATCCAGAATGTCGCTCCCCCCCCTACCTTTCAGATCTTACAGCTCACATTGCCACTCCCTCCCACACCCTTGGATCTTCCTCTTCCATTCACTTTGCTGTTCCTCCTTCCTGCCTCAGCACCACGGGGAGCAGAGCTTTCTCTCACTCTGCTCCCAAATTCTTTAGGCCCAACTCTCTCGTCCCCGGACATCCGCAATACCTAAACTAGGGCTGGGTATATATCCAAATTACAAGAATTGACTTGATTTTGTGATTTTGATTGTCAAGATTTCAAATTAAATCTTTTTGATCTGATCTGATCTCAAATTATATTGCTGGTATTAAAAATGATTTAATAATCAAAGTACTTTTTACACAACTTCTCTTTTAGATTAGATAGTTACTCTGACCAGAAATATTTAACATGTTTTCGGCTCAGTATGTTTCAGTATGGCTCAATGGTAGAACACCACCTCCAGCCTCCATTTCCTCTGTTGCTAACCGTTAGCCTCTCCATAAATAACTGCTCAATACCAATAGGCTAATTTAAAAGCATATTAGAGACCATTTTTGTCATGAAACTACATCATTGAAGAAAATAAAAACTGTAAGGGAATGCAGGCTGGCTGAAATTAGGGAAATTTGGCCCTCGAATTTTTGGACTGTATATTTTATTTTTCATTTTAATATCAGTCTAAACTTACTCATACATTGATTTTAGCCAAGGACTTTAAAAGGCGGAACAGAAAAGTTTCTGGCTGCCAAAAGTCACGGGGAGGTTGGAAACCACATATTGACTCTATCAGATTAAAACCAAACGTTCTAAAACATTGGCAGTGTTATATAAATTTGAAGACATTTCAAATAAAAAAAACATTACATCCCTTGTACTGTTCATTAGTTTTGCCTTACCTGATGTACTGTACTGAGGTGTGGGGAAACACCTATAAAACTAATTTAAACCCATTATTCATAATTCAAAAGAGAGCTATTCGAATTGTAAATAAAGCAGATTATAGAGAGCATACAAACCAACTTTTTGTTAATTTAAAAACATTAAAATTTAAAACTGCTCAATTCATATGCAAAGAGATAGTGCTTATGATCTTAGAGGGTATAAAACGTTTAGAAACCCAAAAGCAAGAACAAATGTAAAACAACATTGTATTTCTTTTGTTGGGGTTATACATCAGGTGCTAAAAGACTGCACAACAATAATAATGTTTAAAAACATATTTAAGAATAATTTGATTAAACATTGTGAATCATGTGAATGTAATCAATAGCAGTCGAATATTGGATGTATTACCTTTTTTTCAAAATGTTATTATTGTAGAATAATATTTTCTTTTCTTTTCCTAAAATCATATTTTGGTATGTATTATAAAAGGTAGCCATCTCTTGTTTCTTTAGTAGTCCAATGTAAATTGGTTTTGGAGGGTGGGCATTATAAGCTTATTGCTTCTGCCAGTACACTCTTTTTCAGACTATTTTTTTATTTATAAGATAAGATTAGATTAGATTAGACTTTATTGATCTCACAGTGGAGAAATTCACTTGTCACACTATATAGGTCCTTATGTTACAAGGACCTATATAGTAATTTATTGTATACTTGTGTGTCTGAAACAAATCAATTAAAAATTCAAAGTACACAGAGAGGATCAAAAATCTGGTGAAATAAAGACTCTAGCAACGCCTGAAGCACTAGGAATGGACCAACGTGTTTCGGTGTGTGCCGTTGATCCGGGTCATGGTTGATTTGGGACGACCCTGATGAAAGCCACGAGCCAAAACGTGTTGGTCCGCATGTAAAGGCTTTTCCAAGTACTTACAGTGTTGCTGGAGTCTTCATTTCACCAAAAGGAGAAACAGAACAGCAGCACATGCAGACAATCAAATTTTAACCCGGCATTTGTTTGACCAATGCACATGTCATCTCCCCCAGCCAAGATCAACCTCATTCCATCATCTTCCCTCTTCTATATTCTAAATCCCTCTCAAATTCCTAACAGTGATGCTGAATTGTACTGTAAAGGATCAGTGCTAGCAGCAGACAGCATCTGAGGCTGCGTGGCAGCAAAAAAAGAGGTTGCATGAGGTGTGAAAAATTCCCTGTTCAACAGGACAGTCTGAGTCACCCAGTTCTTTGTAGCCTCTTTTCTCCGCATCTCCTGCATTTCATTCCCTCTTTGTCTCCAAAAATACATGTTCTAATTTCCCTGCTGCTCTAAGTCTATTCTAAGACACCAGATGACACAAGGCTGTGTGTACCTCAGCTGACCCTGGTCCAGCAACCACAGTCCAGGGGTAGAATTACTGCAGAAAAATGTTAAGCGGTGCAAAGACAGGCCAAGTGGATTGGGAATGTGAGAGCATGGTAATGAAAAACACATGGTGCAGGGAAAATGAATACGCTTTTTTTTTTCCTACTTTCTCTCACACAACTTCCTCTGGTCCATGGGCCAAGCTATGCAGTGACTTTGGCATCTGGAAAGTTTCACAAGAGGTGGTCAGCATATTTGAATAAATAGTTCAACTCATCGAAGCATGTCTTTTCCTTCCATTCATATAAATTAAAAGAGATATAAACCTAACATGACTTTAGAAAGGGCTTACAGGTGCAAAACTCCAGATCCCTGATGTTACTAAGGACCCAAAATAAAAAATTCAAAATGTTTGTTTTACCTTACTGTATTGATCTTTTGCAAAAGCTGCGTTTTGTTTCCAAAAATAAGAGACAAAACAAAAAAAAAATCTGCAGGCCAATATCACTCCAAGGTGCTTTAGTTTACTGGGTTTGGATAATTTATGGAAGCCCATTTCCACCACTCTGATGAAAAAAAAAACAAGCAGACTCATGTATCTCATAATTATGACTTACTTATCTCATTATTATGAGATTCTATCTCATAATTATGACTTATGAGATGCAAGTGTGTTTGTTTTTTTATCAGGGTGGCAGAAATGGGCATCCACAATAACTAGAATGCAACTGTGAAAAAATAATTATTTCATAGCCCCAGCTCTAAGGTAACCCTAGGCCCAATGTCACAGGTACACAAGCGTTTGCTCATAAGAAAATTGCATTTCTTTGTCTTTGTGTATTTTGATGGTTGCTTCACATGGCCACATATTGTCTTGCTATAGTTACAATAATGTTTTGTGTAATCTTCAACGTTTCTGCACGGATGAAGAAACTTCTGGGAATCATGCCATGTTCAGGATTTGACGAATATAAAAGTCACTTAGGAAAAACTACTTTCAAACTGCAGATATGATTTTCATCTAGATCTGCCCCGGTTGGTGGCCAGCAGGTCAGAAACTCTAATACCTGACCTAATACCTGTAATTGTTACCAGGGAGCGCAAACAGCATCACCCTTTGTCGTGGTAGTTGTTACTGGGTGAAGAAAACTCTAGATGAGCTTTCTGTAGCCGTGGTGAAGTGTTTAAAATGAAGTCAGAGGAGCACATATATCTAAGACGTTATAGCTGCAAAATGGTTGATCTTTTGTTATTTTGATGCTTTTGCCGTTTTGGTTGTGTCGTGCCAAACTTTTTTTGGGTATGCAAATCGACCCAGGGTGTCACTTTGCAGCCAAACTGTTAATTAGTGTTCTTTAAATAGTAAATATTCATAATAATAAAAATAATACTGACGGGCCAGAGCTTTACAAATATTGGAGATATGAAATTGGCCAAAAGTCTGACTGGTGCATCTCTAATTAACAAGCTTGATGTTGTACTGAACCATCATCACTATGCGTAAAGGGGGCTTTTGTTGATAGGACTTAAAACAGAGGGTCACATCTTTTTATGGGGTCCCAGAATGCAAGAGTCTGGCCAAGGAGCGCCAGTGCCGAGGGGGGGTGGGGCAGCAAATTTAGAGGTGGTGCCACCTTGGTCTGATCAAATTGTATTTTATTTATATATTTATTTATTTAGACTCTGGTCGCTGTTGAGCCGCAGAGCCTCACCTTGCCTCGTAGAGACATTCCTCTCGTTCCCCGCAGTCAGCACCACCTGAGCGTGGCTGCGCTCCAGGCCAAACAGTTCATCCTTTCCCACCCGGCCGCTCCTCCCGGACTTCATTGTCCCCGTGGGACCCACCGGCGCCAGGTAGCGGCCGTTGCAGTCGCGGAATGCCACTTTCCCGGAGAGGAATTCCAACATGTAGCCGGTGTCCTTGTCGGTGTTGGCCGACAGGCTGCCGTCGTTGCGCAGGAATCGGTTGTCCGAGGTCTCCAGGTGGTAGCGCTGATCTCGGTAGACGAGCGTCACCAGCGAGTCGACGCCCCAGGGGACGTCCCGGTCTATGGAGACCTCCTGGGCGCTCAGGTGCGCGAAGCGTTTGCGCGCGAAGCTGTACAGGTTCACCTGCGGATGGACGGCCAGGTGGACGCTCCATCTCTCCGCCGGCGAGGCTGTCTGCGCGAAGCAGGTGATCCGGTCCTCGCTGCCGCCGAGGAAGCGGCCGTAGGGCTCCGACTGCAGCGACCACCGCCCGTCCTCATGCGCCGTGATGACGAAGCGGCAGTCCCGGCCGCGCGTCTCGCTCTCCGCGGTAACGTTGCCGTCTTTGTCCGCGGCGAGGTAGCGGCCCAGGTGGGACATGAGGAAGACGGCGCTGCCGTCCTCGCCGGTCTGCTCCAGCGTCCAGGTCTGCTTCTTCTTCAGGCTGCTGGCCGAGGCGTTGATTTTGAAGCCGAAGCTCTCGGCCGTCAGATACTTTCCTGCGCTGTTGATGAGCCCCAGAGGGATCTGCAGCAAGTCCCCGTCGGCGCCGTTCAGAGACATGATGGAGGAGAGACAATAAGAGCAAAGGGGAGAAATGCAAGGAAAGGAGAGACAAAGAGCAGCTTTGCTCTGGCAGAAGAAGAAGATGATGATGATGATGACAGAGTATCCCCCGACTGCAAATCCTCACTGCTTTTGGTCGAGCTGCAGGACTTGGCTTTTTTTTTTTTTTTTTTTGCACTCTGTTCACGCCCCTCCACAGACAGCAGCTGAAGGGAGAGAGATGCAGTTTTTACAAACCACCCCACCCCTATAACTCCTTTTCAGACTTTGTCTGTACCCACTATATTCTAATCCTTCTTTTTCTTATTTTTCTCCCTTCAGGTCTGCATATATTACAAATGTGCAGATCATTTTATCCTGAAAATATGTTCTTTTTTTAATCCACGGGCACACAAATGTGAAGCACACTATAATATCATTTCTATTTTCTTTCTGAAGGACAAAATTGAATAAATATAAATAAAAGCCCCCCTTCCAAATACAATGTCCTTTGTTCTCATGAATCTTAACCTGACAAACTGAAAGAAGCATGTGCCATTGCTGGTTTGCTGTGTCTTCACTTACAGTCATAGAGGAGAATTTACATAGGAGAGCTGGACAGGGCAATTAAAAGGTCCTGTCACAGCCATCTGCAGGCCCAGTATCTGCTCATTTGTGCAAGTAGGAACAGGATGAATGCTGCCAGAGCCCTACAAAGTGACCTCCAGCGGGCCACTGGTGTAAATGTTTCTGATCAAAACCATTAGAATCAGACTTCATAAGGGTGGCCTGAGGTCCTTTAGTACCAGGCCCTGTGCTCACTTCCCCTCACCACAAAGTTCGATTGCACTGCAAAAAGGGAGCTAAAAGTAAGTAGAATTTTCTAGAAATCAGTGTATTTGTCCTTGAATTGAGCTGCAAGTTTAAATGATCTGCCAGTGGAATAAGATTCTTCCACCTAAAATAGGGACAACTCACCTCCATCATCTTTTTTTAAGTGCAGTATATCAAGTTATCTTATTTTAGGGGTCAAAATACTCATTCCATTGGCAGATAAACTTATTTACCTGCTCGAATTATGGACAAATGCATTCATTTCAAGAAAATTTTACTTACTTTTAGTTCCCTTCTTACAGCGTGACATTTGACAGAGAGCATCAAAATTGCTAGGTTAGGCACCGGCTCCCTTTTCTTTTCACAGACTGCCATTAGGTATCAGGAATCTTTAGACTTATTGTTAAACCCTTCGCTGGTCCAGTGAGTCCTGGGTTCCTCCTGGTCCATGATTCAGTACGCAGGCAGTTCCTGGATGATGAAGGAGCTGACACTGGCTGGCCTCCATGCTACCCTGACATAAATCCAACTGAAAATTTCTGGGCAACCATGTTTAGGTCCATCTGACATCATTGGGTTGCACCTCAAACCGTCCAAGAGCTTCACGATATCCTGGTGAGGTTCCGGGAGGACAAACCTCAGGACACCACTGTTACCTCATGAGGAGCATGCCCTGATGTTGTCAGGCATGTACACATGCATGCGGGGGCCCTACAAACTACTTAGACTTTGACTTAGACAACTTTATTTGTCATTTTGTATGCACAGAGTGCGTACAGAACGAAATTTCGTTGCATACAGCTTGTAAATTGCAGTAAAAATTAAATTACAGTATAAGGTGCATCAGTGATTTAAAAGTAAACAATTTAAATGTAGACAATGCAGGAGAAGTCACAGTGTACAGGTGAGTATTTTTAAAAACCATTTGTATGTACAGAATTTGATTGTGCAAAGGGCATTTGTGCAAGAATGCATTTAAAAACTAAGAGTTCGGCAGCATTGGTAATGCTAGATGGAGATGCAATGATGCAAAATGTGCAATATGCGAATGTTGTGCAGAGTTTATGGGTTATAGTTCAGCAGTTCAGCAGCCCACTGTGGGCGGATCATCTTCATCAAATGATGTGGCGTCCTTTTGTTCCCAACAAATATCATCAGTAGGGACTTCCAGCAGGATTTTTTTATTCATAGCTGATTGACTTTGATTCATCTTGTTACTGAAAAGTGCTTTATAAATAAACTTGCCTTGCCTTGATGTGTTTTCAAAGTGTTTGTTTAATTTATTTGAGCAGTGTATTGTCATTGCGCTTTGGGTGGTTAGCATGACCGGAAAAGCACTATATAAGTTCAGTCCATTTACCATTTTATCTACAAAAGTCTGCCGTGGTGTAAATACTGAATAATCTGCACTTCCCAAACTCATGAGCGTACAAGAAGACACATTCTTTGTATTTGAGATATACTTTTATTTCTTTAGATTTCTAAAAGCACATTGATCAGAATTATGACTTCAAACAGTCAACAAAAAGTATGTCATAATGTTTTGGAGCAGCAGTTGAAAGTATTTAAAACTTGTGAGAATTAAGTCAAATTTGTTTCTCAGTGTCTTGGTTATTACCTCACCTTGTTAAGTAACACAGGACCAGGAAGCCTTACGTCATTCTCTAACATCAAAGCTATAAATTGGAATTATAACATGCATAAGCACCTGAAAAATGGAGCAACTGTAGCAACTGCTGTCTTTTTTTGTAACACAATCTGATACCCATAATAGCTTCCAATACATTTTTTTGTTGTTTTTGAAAACCTTAAGTTTTACCCTCATATTATAGGGACATCTAGTTTTTCTACATTTAAAGTTAGTTACGTTAAATCTGGTTATTCAAAGTAGCATGAGGTCGTAAATACAAAGTTGATGAAATAGATGTTCCTCACCAACCTTGACGTCACAATCCAACATGGCATCCATCAGCACCGGCGCCCCCTAGTGGTGTGTTCTCTCCCCGCTCCTCTCCTCCCTGTACTCAGACAACTGCACCTCAGCGGATCCACCTCTGAAACCCTTAAAGTTTGGGGATGACCACTGTCATTGGAGAGATCCAGGATGAGCATACATGCAGGAAATGGGTCGGCTGGTCCACTGTTGCAGTCAGAATCACCATGAAGGGTAACCTGCTCAGTAACGCTGGACAGCTGGAGAAATTCCCCCACATGGCCTCATCTCCCCATCCTCGACAACGCTGTTCGGTTCTGGTTCCTAGAAACCGCCCTTTGCTGGGACCTGAGCAGGCCGTCACATATGGACCTTCTTTTGGAAGCAGGCCCAGCAGAGGCTGTACATCCTGTGGCCTCTGTTCTGTGTTTGTCCATCGCTGTGTGGTTTGACTCGTCCACAAAACAAGTCAGATCCAGACTGCAGCAAACAATGGGCTCTTTGCACGTCAACCTCCATGTTCGAGGATAAGCGGATGGGTCACTTCCTGTCTATTGAAAGGGGCATATTATACTAGGTGTGTGCAGGGCTTGCCCAAGCTGACCGTTAACAGTGTCCATCACATTTGTAAATCATCATCCAAAGTAAATTAGAGCAAGGCTTTAAAATGTATGCATCATCTTACATCCATGGATACGAAGGTGAGTGGTACATTCCTTAAGCTTTGTGGCTAACATTAGCTTTGGCTTATGCTAGTAGGCATTATTCACGGACACTGTTAGTATAAAAATGTGCCAGTTCAGTATCTGAACGATCTCAGTCTAGCGGACAAAGTTTAACCTTATATTATCTTTTCATGTTGATGTACGTGATGCTTTATTGCTGTTGTTAGGGTCAAACAGAGATTAGGTAAAAGGTGAGGTTTTGGTTCTGGCTTTTTGCGTCAGATCCATGTGAGCAGCACGGTGACTCTTGCCTCACAGCAAGAAGGTCCTGGGTTTGAGTCCTGGGCTCGGCAGGAGCCTTTCTGTGTGGAGTTTGTTCTTCCCATGTCTGCGCAGGTTTCCTCTGGGCGCTACCATTAAAGACATGCTGGTCAGGTTGGACATTAGTGACGGCGCGCTCAGTCGCAGCAGCTCAGGCTAACCCTCCATCTGATCGATGAAATTACGTTGTATGTACCTTGTATATATAATTAGACATAAAAAAGCATGAAGAAGCACTAAAACCCCATAGTTTAAAAGTAGGGCAGCAATGGTATTTCAGAGTTTGAGTTCAGCTGACTGCTCAGATTCAGATTTATATTGCATGTAGAAAAATATGGCCATTTTTGTTAAGGCCGCCATGTTATTTCATTTTATTATTTTTGTTAAACCGTTATGGTACGCTTCAGTGGCCACTGTCTCTCAACAGTTTACCTGTTCCCAGCGCTAACTCGTGTTTCCTGTTTCTCACAGATCGCTTCATGCACTGGATCACTCTCTGGACGCGTTCTGAAGTCTCAAGTCAAGTCCCAGGAACCCCTTTGCTCAGATTTTGCTCTGACACTCTCCTCGAGCCCCCTTGGTGTTACCAAGCCGGACAAGAGTTCCCTTCCGCACCCTCCCTGGTTCCTCCAGCTGCTTACTGCCACTGCCTCCTGCTTTGGTGTTGCTCGGACATCCGCCAAGTCCCATCTACCCGCTCACCTGTCGCCCAGTCACCGGGCTCCACCTCAGAGACCAGCTCCACTGAATCCGTCTTCCCACAATAAAGCTCTCTGTCTTTTAGAAAGGCCACTAGCACCTTTATTTGTGTTCTACTACAACACCCCAAAATAAAATATTCTTTAAGGTGAACTCCTTTATCCCCAAGTCCTTCAAACTCTCCCTTTGTTCGCTGTTGACTCCACATCTTAAGATCACATGTTCAACAGTCGCCTCTTCCTCGCAACCTTCACATTTCACTGTTTCGTGTTTCCCTGTCCTGTGCAGAGTACTATTAAGTGTACAGTGTCCTAACTTAATTCTTGAAATGACTGTTTCTTCTTTCCTGTATGTCAGATACAGGGTCAGGAAAAAGGCTGCCGATATCTCTGCATACTTGACATGTCCTGCACACAAACTGTTTAGACATTGGCCCTCAGGTCGGCAACGCAGAGCGCATTTTGCAAAAGCAGGCTGCCACAGAAACAGTTTCTTCCCCCATGCTTTCAGTCTGATAAGAACATGACACTTTACAGACACTTTATGTGGCTGTAGGGTGTCTAATGTGGCTGTAGTCACATATATCTTTATTTACACTTCTGATGGTTAGAAAAACATTGAATCACCTACTCCTTGTGTACTGTACAATCTGTGAACATACTGCATTGCTGCAGTGTCTCAATATATAGTACCTACATTGTTATTCTCTCATATTGTCAACAATCAGGAGCACAGTGATTTATAAAGGTTGATGTTTTTTGACTCCTAAATCCTAGTTTTATCTTCTATAATAATGGCAAATTAGCATGAAGGGAGATGTTTTCATAAAGAGCATATAAGTAAGTTTGAGAGTACAGGTGTCCAAAGCAAGGTTTTAATTAGTTTTCTCTTTTAATTTGCTGTTATAAACAAATTGTATCAAAGCTTCAAAGGTACGAAATGACAAAAGGGTAAAATGACCAGCAGCCCATTTTGCAGTAACCAACTTGTACCTGCCCCTGTAATGTTTTGACCCATTTCGAAAACTAATGATTTAAAGTAATTTTCTAGTGTATGCTCATAGTCGTCTGTAAGAAAATGTGTTTATGTGGTGCCTGTAACTAAATGACAACCAATAGAAGGTTGCACATAGTTTTTCTATTTTTTTTTTTTTTTTTTGGGTCACGGGTAATTATTTGTTCTTTTTCTTTTACTAAACAGTTACCAAAATCTCCCTCTGGTCAGTCAAGTCACAGATACAATTTAAGAACCTTCTTATTATTCACTTTCATAATTTATTGTAATAAGTAACTGCCAAGAGACATAAATTGCCAAATGATGGTTAAGTACATGGGAATTATGTTGTTTATTTACTGTTATGGTATGGAAAGAGTTTAAATGTAATTTATGACAAAATTACTTTATCATCTTCACCATCCCCATTCATTGGTATGTGATAGGGATGAATTGGCAAAGGGAAAAATTAACTATAGCTTTTATACATACAGTCATTTCTCGTCAGCGATTAAAACAATATGATGAAATAACTAATAGCAATAACCATATTACACTATCATGTACTTTATGACTACTGTTTTGTCACAACTATCACTAAGTATATTCATCTATTTGCTCATTTTTCCTCCCATTTTGCACGTTACCAATTTGTTCTCACCTGCTTTCATGTACTTGTACACAAACTATTTTGTATCTTAGTAGGCTACTTAAACTGATCAGTAACAGCTTATTTCTCTTTGTACAGCATTAACAGTTTTTTTTTTATGTAAATAGTCACAATAATGGTAAATTTTTATCTCTAATTTAGTTGGTGGTTACGATTTATTTTAATTCCTTGAGGGGTTTCAATCCCAGTAGCCAGTTGACTCTGATGATGCATTATGGTTTAAGTATTGGGGTGGAGATAAGATGGGAAGAAATGGTGACATATGTGTAAGATGGGGACACAAAATGGCAAGGGGGGGGGGGGGGGGCTGATGACGTTCTCCAAATACCAGAGCTGTTACAATTCCAGAAAGCAAATAAAACTAAATAAACATAACCTAATCAGTTATCATTTTTTCATATGAAAGATATGGTAAGATCATCTCAAGTCCATTTTGGTGTTTCACATCACTGGGACCTAGAGTCCAACTTTGGGAACGACTGATCTGGTAAACAACAGCTCTTCCAACTTTCCCTTTTGTATTCCAAGCACGCTTTGGAATTTGGTTTTACGGCATATTTTTTTATTATTATGGTAGTAAATATGTTTGCAAAAAAAAGTAATTTTCACAATACAATATCAATATACTCATTAAAAAAACGCTTTTCTTTTCATTTAAATGATTATTCCAACTACAATGTGCTTAAATCCAATATTCACTTCATTTCCCATAATAACTTTCTTCAGGAAACCACTGGCAACTATCAGGTTTCTGATGACCCAATCACGACGCAGATATGGCGTTCTCGTTCAGCGATAGGCTCTTTTTCGCAAGCAAGTCCCACGATGCATTGCTGCAACGCCTTACAATTCAAATCGTGTGGGCCAATCAGAGAGCGCGATAACGACAGAGGCAGCATTTTAAACTTGTACCGAAAACTGTTTTCATAAAGCAGGACACAGGACCGTCGAGTAACCGGCGTCGGGCAGGTCGGGTAAATTAGTTGTCCTTTTAAAGGCTGTAGCTTTCAACGCGTCGCTGTTTTGATGGTTAAATGTTGCATTAATGAGCGCTAGAGCAAAACTAGTGTTAGTTTTGATTTAAATACGAATGCAAGTGGAAGGAAGCTAGCTTGCCAGTCTGAACTAACGTCTGTTGAGTTAGGGTTAGCTTTAGTCGCTTCGTCGAGCTGCTTAGCTCGTTTGATTTTTATCTTAAAATAACCGAAAAGCCTCCTGAAATCGAAAATGAGTGCTGGTGTTGCGAGGCCAGCGCCCGTATCGGTACATTCCGATCCGAAGTCGGCGCCTCTGAAGGAGATCCCAGACACCCTGGTCGATCCCCGCACCACGAAGAGCTACACGAGAGGACGGTTCCTGGGAAAGGGGGGCTTCGCTAAATGCTACGAAATCACAGACGTGGAGACGAAGCAGGTATTCGCCGGGAAAATCGTGCCCAAAGCGCTGATTTTGAAGCAGCACCAGAGGGAGAAGATGACGTCTGAAATCGCCATTCACAAGAGCCTCAACCACGCGAACGTCGTGGGCTTCCACGGCTTCTTTGAGAACGACGACTTCGTCTTTGTGGTCCTGGAAATCTGCAGGAGAAGGGTAGGTGCAGTGATTAAAAACAAGAAAAGAAAAAAAAAAACGAACGACAAGCTACGTGCTTTTTTTTTTTAAAAAAGTGTGGTGAAATGCAATGTATTTTGAACATGACTAGAGCTTTTATGTCGGTGAAGATTCTCATTATCAATCCAAAAAGGTAAAAAAAATTAAAATAAAACAACTAGACTACTATTAGGAAGCCGAAGACGCTTTGTTTCCCTTCCAGGAAGCTTTCTCAATTCAAAATGTCCGGAGTTCCATTTAAATAGAGAAAGCTTCCTGGATGGGAAGGGAAACGTCTTAAGTTTCAGACTAAAAGTCCAGTTTTTGTATTATTTAACCTTTTTTTGGATTGACTTAGGCTTTACATTATCTTGGAACATGAATCTTTGTGTTTGGCCCTTTAAAATAAAAACTTACTGGGCTTGGGTTTAGTACTGCAGCATTGCCTCCAAGGTCACTATTTAATCAGCTGTGATACATATTTGGAGTTGAACCTGTACTTATGAATGAAAACCTGTCTTTTCAGTCCCTGCTGGAGCTGCACAAGCGCCGTAAGGCTGTCACGGAGCCAGAGGCCCGGTACTACATGACCCACTTGCTGAACGGGGTCCAGTACCTGCACAACAACAAAGTCATTCACCGAGACCTGAAGCTGGGAAACATCTTCCTCAACGATGACATGGAAGTCAAGATAGGTGCGTGTCCATACGTTTCTGTAAACGCAAACTCACTTTAAGTATAGTTTCTCACATCTGGAACACGCCACGGTCAGCTGATCGGTCTTTTGCTATTTCATTCCATTAATATAGACATTTCATGTTGACTTCTGTCAACACACGAGGCATCTGATAACAGTCGAACCCTTTGGATCTCAAATGATTCAAATCTTTATCTGTTAGAAGTTGCTTGACCATCATAAAGTTAGATTAAAGGTGCATAGCCATGTTATTTGACTTTGGAAAAAAATTAATTTAAAATTTAAATTTAACTAAAAAGATTATTGCGTTCTGGTGGCGTATTAGTTGTTGTTTTTTGGTGTTTTACGCTTTTTTTGCTCAATATGTTAGTAAAACCTTTCGTGATTATTTACAATTTTAACCTAAATACTTAGTGTGCATGCGCAGCAGGGGTTAAAACAAGGAAGTGGCTAATAGCTATTAGCATCTCCCTGCAAAACAATAAAGAGTCCAAGATCCAATAGGGGGAAAAGCACAAAAATATGATTTCAATGGGAATATAGTCTGGGAATGCAGTTTAAACGTTGGTGTCACTGAAGCAGACGCTAAACCTGCTGATCGCTCAGGTGTGACCGCATAGCTGACTGACGTGAGTAAATGTTCTGATATGAGGCTTTTAAAGTTGCTTAGATCAGTGTATTTAATAATAGTTGGTCTTCGCTAACGCAGAGCTGCTGCTTTACTGAGACGCATTGCAGAGCGTCAGGCATTACAAGTGAATTATAAATTAAGCAAACGTGCATTATGATAGTTTTGCGATACTGTCGTTAGATGTCGCCACGTTTGTTTGAAGTTAATTGCGCCTGAGAATAATTTTTCGGCTTAAAAAGAACCATCAATACACTATCAGGATGGAGGCTTGGTGTATACAACCTTATTTTATCATGATCAAACAATTTTTGTCTTTTATACGCATATTACGTGGCTCGATTGATGTGCCTCTTGTGATGTCATTGACCTCAGTGCACATCCAGCAGGATTTACGGGTATTCGATGCAGTTGTGGAGTCCATACTTTAGTGTATATCTCTATTACACAATTTTAAAAGTGCCATCTTATTACTTGAACGTGGATCTTAACTCAAAACGTGTTTCTTTCTTTTTGTAGGGGACTTTGGTTTGGCCACTAAGATCCAGTTTGACGGCGAACGGAAGAAGACGTTGTGCGGAACGCCCAACTACATCGCACCAGAAGTGCTCTGTAAAAAAGGCCACAGTTATGAAGTAGACGTCTGGTCGCTTGGCTGCATACTGTAAGGGTTCGAATACAGTCGCACGTGACAGCAGAAAATGATCCGGGGCAATAATCGATCCTCCGCGTCTGCTCTCCTTCTCAGGTACACTTTGCTGGTGGGTAAGCCCCCGTTTGAGACGTCCTGTCTGAAGGAAACCTACAGCCGCATCAAGAAAAACAACTATGTCATCCCCTGGGTAAGATCGCTGAACAGAGGTTTTCATAAAGCAGCATAAATAGTAGCTATTAATATGTTTTAAACAACCCAAAATGTACAGCACATCAACCCAGTTGCGGCGTCGCTCATCAAGAGGATGCTGCACGCCGATCCTACTCAGAGGCCCACTGTGGCACAGCTGCAGGAGGACGAATTCTTCACGTCAGGCTACATCCCGCTGCGCCTGCCCACCACATGCCTCACTGTGGCCCCACGCTTCTCCATCGCGCCCTCCACCGCTGCAGAGCTCGGCCTGCGCCGTCCCCTCACCGCTTTGAACAACAAGGGTAACGACTCTCCTCAAGTCTGAAAGAGTTTATCGCTGGGTTTTTCTGTTCCTAGATTTATTTATTTTTCCTGTTTTCAGGTGGGACAGAGAATATAGAGGGGAAAAGTGAGCCCATGCCAAAGTAAGACGAGTGCTTTCATGCAAGTCTGTGATCAGCGTTTCTGTGTTTGCAATAAATTGTGGACATTATAGAAACTGTTCTGCCTTATTGTTTTATTCGTAGGGAGGCTGAACCGTCAGAAAACCACCTGAAGGACATGCTGCAGCAGCTCAACAGCATCATGGCCTCCAAGCCGTCGGAGAAGACGCTCATCCGGCAAGGTTGGCTCACACTCTTCGGTTCTTTTAGGCCGCTTGTGGCAAGTTGGAAAAGTTTTAATAAACGAAGCCTTTCACCTCTGCATTTCGTGTTTTGATTGTTTTTTTTGTTGTTTGTTTTTTTTCCCTCAGAGGAAGCTGAGGATCCCGCATGTATTCCCATCTTCTGGATCAGCAAATGGGTTGACTACTCAGACAAATATGGACTGGGTAGGTATTGGAAACTGTCTGCCTGTCAACGCATTAAAAACATTTGACGAATAAATGGCTCAGACATCAGTTATGCTTTGTAATGGCACTAGTGTTAAAGTGAAAACTGAATGTTTAGTACGCAGACCTCCAGGTTGCTATAAAAATAGTTTGAACTTAATATAGAAGGAAAAATGTGTGGGAACTGTTACCCGTAGACTCGTCAAGGACTAATGGGGTTGCAGTCTCTTGCCACAAAGCAGTGCATCTAGTTTGTCTTTCAGATCTAAAAGGGGTAAATAATAGAATAGGATTATATATACAGATGTGTTTTTAAAATATGCCCTCAGTTACTCTTCAGGTGTAAATGTTCATAAGGGCTTATAAAACTGAAACTCCGCTTCTCCAGCAGCACCTGGAGTGAAAAGGTGACTGCCATGGCAGTTTTAAAAAGTGGCATAACAAATTTTCACAGGTAAAAAAAATTTAAAATCAAGTTGGTTCTTTTTGAAAGAGACTTTGAATTTACACGTGACTAAGCAAAGGGTTGGCTTTCTGTCTTTAACGACGATGCTCTTTTAACGTGGCGCATTTTGTTACTTTAAATTTTAATGGATGAAAATCATAGTTTTGTTGATAGTAGGCCCCACGCATGTATACAATAGGTGGTGGTAAGAATCTGCAGTTTGCAACCAAAAAAAAAAAAAAACAGTTCTGCATTCGACTGGACGCCCTGGTTAAGCTAGGGCTGCAACTACTGATTATTTTTTATAGTTGACTATTGATTATTTTATTTTCAATTAATCATGCTTTTTTTTTTTTTTTGTATGATCTTCATCACTTAAGTTGCTTGTAAAAATATTTTGACTCACCTGTTGTCTACACGGCTTTGAACGCCTTTTTATTACCTCTTGTTACCATCTTAGATTTATAAATGATCCTCCATAAAATATTCATTTTAAAGTTAACTGACTTTTACTGAGTTTATTTTTAATATTTCTATGAAAGTTGTTTTATTCATTTATTTGCTGTAAAAAAAAAACTAATATTTTGACCTTCAATATTTTGACCATTGCTTAATGTTAAATACTTGCCCAACTGTAGCCCAGTAAAAAAAAAAAAAAAGAAGAGAATAACGTGTTTGCAGTCATTCTTGTTCACTTGTCTGAAGTACAAACTGAATTGTTCCAGAGAACCAATAAAATAAGTCTTGTTGACTTTAAATACTAAGAGCTTCATTACAGTGTTAACTGGAGGTTTGAGAAAAGAAACATTTGCTACATGTTAACAATGGTTAAAGAGGTTGTTCGTGTATGAAGACGTGCCTGGGGTAGTTTAGAGAGAAACGGTTTTATTTCATAGGTGCGTTTATTTAAAGCCATCCTCATCACGGATTTTAAATGACTTTTTTTAGGCTACCAGCTGTGTGACAACAGTGTGGGCGTTCTCTTCAACGATTACACCCGCCTCATCATGTACGCGGACGGAGACAGCCTGCAGTACATCGACAAGACGGCCGCCGAGTCCTACCTGAGCGTCCGCTCATTCCCCGCTGCTCTCAACAAGAAGGTCAGTGGTCACAGGGATCCGGCTCGTTGTGGAAGTGAACGAGCAGGATGTCTCTTCACATCTGGGAGAGAGTAGGAAAGCATTGGCTTCATTCTGAATCCCTTTCACTCTCAGATCTATTGATCTGACTGACCTGATGCTCAATCGCCCACTTAACAGCTGATTGTTGCAGGTTTCATATCGACAATCTCAATACCTAGCAAGTCCTACCCAAAGGTCTTACATGATTGTCTGAAAAGTATTGGAAACTATCTAAGGTAATCTTAAAGTTTAGGGCTGGATGATAATTCAGTAACGAAATATATTGATCGATAGACGTATATTGATAATAGAAAAAAAAAAGGGTAATAAAAAGTTCAATAGACTGACAGTTTTCCTTCCTTTTGCATTTTAGCCATGTAGGTTAGTATTACAATCATTACGTCCTCCCAACCAATCACAAATGACCCCCCCCCCACCTTATATAAAAAAAATAATTTTGCATTTCTTGTGAAAAGTTTGTTGAATGAAGGGTTGAGTTTGAATTCACATTACAAAAAGAGAACTAAAAATAAGTCAAATTTTCTTGAAAGGAATGTATTTGCCCTTGATTTGAGCAGGTAAATGAGATTCCTTGCCAATGGAATGAGTATTTCTACCCCCCCTGAAATAAGATAATTAGATATGCTGCACTTGAAATAAGGTGATGGAGATGAATTGTTCCTATTTTAAGTGCAAAAATCTTATTCCATTGGCAAATAGTCCTATTTACCTGCTCAAATCAAGGAAAAATACTTAAATTTCAAGAAACATTTCCTTATCTTTAGCTCTATTTTTGCAGTGCAGTGTTTGTGTCCTGTATCTAAAAACAGGTCACTTAGCAACATCAGAAAATGACCAGGGCTGCACTTAGAATATGTTTTTGAATTTGTTGATAATTATCTATGAATCAATATTTCTATTTTGTCGATGAGCCTTTTTCTCTATCGTCCAGCCCTGGTTATGTTTGACTCAACCTGGTTGTATAGAAACGTTTCTCCGGCCAATTCCCTCAGCAGTCCTGGATAAAGCCGTCTTCTCCTCTCTCTCTCTCTCTCTAGATCACGTTGCTTAAATACTTCCGTAACTACATGAGCGAGCACCTGCTGAAAGCCGGCGCCAACGTGGCGCGGCGGGACGGCGACGAGCTGGCGCGGCTGCCGTACCTCTCCATGTGGTTCAGAACGAAGAGCGCCATCGTCCTGCACCTCAGCAACGGCACGGTCCAGATCAACTTCTTCCAGGTTAGCCCCGCCCCCCTGCATCCTGTTGTCTGTTTGTCTGTCTCTGTCCTCAGCCTCACGGTCAACTCCTCTGTTTTTTTTCCAGGACCACACCAAGCTGATCCTGTGCCCGCTGATGGCCGCCGTCACCTACATCGACGAGAAGCGGGACTTCCGCACCTACAAGCTGTCGCTGCTGGAGGAGTTCGGCTGCTGCAAGGAGCTGGCCAGCCGCATGCGCTACGCCAAGCTCATGGTGGAGAAACTGCTGGACAACAAGTCCTCTGCTGCGCAGTAGAGTCTCTCCGTCCAGTCTCCTGTCCCTGTCTGTGTCACAGAACTTTGATTCCCATACCATGAAAACCATTTCATGGGCCAAAACCTCGTATCCTGTGTTCAAAAGGTTTCTGCTCTTTAATGGAGTTTGTTTTTTTTCCCCCTCTTGCCTTTTGTTGATGAGGCTCGCCTTTAATCAGCGCCGCGAATAATCTTGTACATTCAGCAGAGTAAAGGCGAAAACATGATTTCTACTTTCTTTGTGCACTATTGTCTTTCGTTTTGAACTCTACAGAGGCTGAGAGCATGTCGGACTGAGTCTTCGGCGTGCAAGATGCATTAAAGAGAGGCTCCTCTGGTCCACTTCTCTTGCTTCTTCTTTTTATATCTGTGTAGAGAATTAAGCCGTGTTGATGGTTTCATCATGTACATTCTTCCTGTTTGTGTTTGTGTTTTTTAAAAAGATTTAGATAAGAGTTTTCAGTAAGATGTACAGAATGTACATACTGCTAAGTATGCTCACACATTTTAAAGATGGTATACCTCTGCCCCAGTTTCAATAAAGATTCTTTTGAAATGGTCATGTTTCGGGTTTTTGGTACGTGTCGCCGGTCCTGGTGAAAGTCCACTTTTCCTTTTTGAACAGTTTTAAATATGTCAACTGGTCGTTATCAGAACTTTTGCGTGAATTAATGTGTTAATGCAGGGTGAGGTGGATGGTTCTGCTGAGGTACTGGGTCTCTTAACACTAGATTCTCTGTGGGTTCAGGGCGGTTTGGCCAGTGAAGAACTGTGATACTGTTATTGGACCAGCTACTGGTACCTTTTTATTAGGTAGGCACACTGCAAAAAAGAGCTAAAAGTAACATTTTCTTGAAATTAGTGCATTTTACCTTGAGATGAGCAGTTGAATAACTTGATTTGCCAATGGAATGAGTATATTTAACCCTAAAATAAGATAATTGGATACCTTGCACGTGAAACAAGATAATGGAGAGTAATTGTTCCTATTTTTAGTGCAAAAAATCTTAATCTATTGGCAAATAGTCCTATTTACCTGCTTAAATCAAGGAGAAATACACTAATTTCAAGAAATGTTTACTTACTTTTCGTTCTCTTTTTGCAGTGCAGGTGCCAAGTTCTGCTGAACGACATGGAGTCCTCCATGAAGCTTCTCAGCAGGAGGAAGCAGGAAGTCCTCTACAATCTGGTAGATGGCTGCGCTGACTGGGTTTAAACGCAGGGCTGGCAATACAGATGATTCTGGACCCAGAAGAATCAGAACCAGAAATACTTTAATAATCCCAGAGGGAAATTGCTGTTTCAGTACAACCACCATCACAAACATTTCAGGGGGAGAATATTTACTGAGGCCTTGCTGCCAAGGACACCAGCTTACTCTGTGCCCACAGGGCGCTGCCATTACTCTGTGGAAAAATAGAGGCCACAAAAAGGAAGGTGGGAGGGGAAAAAACACATAACTCATACTTTATCCTGTTACAGGATACAGTTTGAGATATCAAAAACCTCTTGCACAAAATGTCATCAGACTTAAAATTCAGAACTCTAAAGTGGGCTTCAACTGATTTGCCTTCTGTGGCGTTCTATGACTGAGAATCTTCACCAACAGCCTGATCTCATTTTTGCATGTGGTTCTGTTGGCTGACTTTTCAAGCTGTATGCAAACAAAATTTAGTTCTGTACGCACTTTGTGCATACAAAATGACAAAGATATCTATCTTCTTCAGGCCATGACCTCCAGGGTGAAATGGAGCAGCTTGCTGCCGGGTTGACGGTCAGCTCCTCTATAGGTCTGAGGCTGTGGTTCTAGACTGGACAGCAGTGGTTTGTTGCATCTGGGTTGGGATAAGCACAAGATGATGATGGATGAAAAGTGACAAAAATAAAAATACGGTATACGTGAATTGGTTCCTTACCACCCTGCAAAACATGATACCAACTGCAGCATCATGATTTTTTACTCTAGTGGCCAAAAATCTGGAAAAGTATGACATTTTCAAATAGAACTGAGCTACAATCCAGCACCTTTTTCTCCTTAGCCCAGAGAATTGGATCAATGGGCGACTGTGGCTTGATGGCTTGAGTGGTCGTCTTGCAATCTGAAGGTTGTGGATCTGATTCCAGCTTCCTCTTGTTACATGTTTATGTGCCCCTAGGCAAGGCACTTAAGTTGCCTACCGAGCTGTATATCAGTATGAATGTGGCTCTAGTGTACAACACTTTGGATGGTCAGTATGACTGGAAAAGGGCTATAGAAGTTCAGTCCATTAATCAAAAGCTGTCTTAAATGTTCAGCTTTCAGGAGTTGCTGGTTAAATGGAGATTAATGGACCCAAAATCTTACACCAAATGACAATCTTTTCACCTTGCTGTCAAGCATGTCGAATTAATAAAATTTTACTGGTTTGTTGTTTTCCGCTGCAGCACCAAACGAAATGGGAAACAAAAACCTGACGACCTATACAAAGGTTTAATAGAAATTTTAATACAAACATGAACCTTTTTTTTTTTTTTAAGTCTTCAAATACAGCAGTATTCGTGCACATAAGCAGATAACAGCTAAAACAACAGCAGCGATAAAAGTGTAGGGAGGTTTAAAATTAAACATCTTCAGTCAAACTGGTTTACTGTGTTTTTATATGTGCAATAAAAACAAAAACAGGAGCGTCCTCTTTCACCTTGTGGAATGTGCTCGGGTTACGGCATTAAAACACATCCGTTGTCTATAATTACAGCGGTCTGAACAACGTAGAGGCGACTGTCAGTGGGGGAGCGTTGAACTGGAACGCCAACGGATGAGAACAGATTTAAACTTCAGTTCGAATGGAGCGCTCTAGCCGTACAACATGTTGCACGACGCTGACGATGAGTTTCTCAGCAGCAGAGTTTTAGTGTCAGTTCTGGCTCGGCCATGCGCTGTAGCGATGTAAGGAAACGTCTCCGCTCTGATGCCCGATCACCAGCGTGTCCCCTTCCCCCCATCGAGCCAGCTGCCAGTCCTCGTCCTGCGGAGCCTCCGCGGTCGGGGACGCTCCCCCTTCTTCCAGCTCCCAAACGCAGACGCACCCATTCTGACTCAGGCCTGCCACGCGGGAGCGGCTGACGTCTACTTCACACAGCCTGTGGAGCAAAGAAAGAAAAGGGACGCGTTACACAAACGTGCCAAACAGACGTATAAAACGAGGCGCGCCCTCCGCCTTTCTTCACCTCACCTGCCAGTCCAGCCTTTCGGAGGACAAAGCCGAGCGGCCAAGACCGACTTTCCATTCATGGGGTTGACGGCGGCTAAGGAGAGCAAAGCTGGCTTCATCTCCTCCTCTGAAGGCATCTGATGTTTCTCTTTTGCTTCTTTCTCTTCTTGGTCCAGGGAGCTGAGAAACTGATGTTGCAGCAACACAAATAGCACTCCCTGCACGATAACAAACGCCGTAACAAACGACACACGGGGGGAGGTGATCATCCAGGCTCAAAGTGACCGTCATAAGTAAGATAAGATAAGATAGTCTCTATTGATCTCACAATGGAGAAATTCACTCGTCACATCAGCTCATACAAGAAGGTGCAGAGTAGGGAAGGTGCATTCAGTTATATACAATGAATCTTCATATATACAATGGATCAAAAAAGAATACCAAAAAATACACAAAAGAAATAGGAATGGGCATATCATGTCTTATCTATCTATCTATCGAGATATATATATATATATATATATATATATATATATATATATATATATATATATATATATATATATATATATATATATATATATATATACGCCTACATACATACGTACCTACACGTATATATGTGCATATACATTCGCATATACATTTGTACATACATACATGTGTACTGACATATAGTAGTTGGTGGCTACTTACGCGCTCGGAGTAACCTCTGAGACAGGCTGTGTTTGATAAACCGGGTTCAAGCAGCACTCTGGTCAGCAGGTGGCCCGTCTTCAAATTCCTTAAACAAGAAGATGGCAAAAAAAATAATTACCGTTTTTAGCTAAAGCCTGTTGTTTCTTTAAAAATAACTCAAAATCTGGCCCTAACCCTTTTTTGTTGTGGTTCAGTTTTGTTATTCTGCAGGAAGGTGAACCTCCGCCCCCCTCTGGAGACTTTTCAGCCTCTGACAGGTCTTTATTCAGGATTGCTCTGTCATTATCTCCATAAACTGACCAGCTTCTTTCTCTCCGCTGAATAAAAGCTTCCCCACACCATGATGGCGTTTCACTGTAGGAACGGAGCGTTCAGAGTGACGTGCAGCGTTTGTTTTACGAATCATGCAGGTCAGAGAATCAAATTGATGGCTGTCCTGTCGACAGGCTCTTCCACCTGAGTCGATGAGCTCTGCAGCTCCTCCAGTGTTACCACGAGCCTCTTGCCCGTTTTTCTTGTTAATGCTCTCATGGTTCGGCCTGTCAGTTTAGATGGATGTAGAAATACCAACCTTTTCCAGAAAGTTATTATTTCTTCTTTTTTTGACAGTATACATAAAATTTACAAAATGTGAAAAAGTTTAAGGGGTTTTATTATTTTTTGCAACCTAAAATTGATGAAGGGATTCCAAACAAAAACATTAAACAACAATTGATATTTTGAAATGTTTGGCATTAAAACTGACAATTCCTCCCCTTGCCACTAGAGGGAAGTAAAAGCAAACAAGAGAAACTATGATGGTTGTTTTTTTTTTTTTTTTTTTTTAAATGGTCACACAGCTCTGGGCAATGATTCGATCCAAGCTTCATCCCAGCATCACTTACCAGATAAAAAGACGCGCTCCTTCATCTGTACCAATGAGAGCGTCAGAAAGTCCGTCAACCGGAGCGAGGGAGCTCACACAAACACCAGGAGGCACGCGAGGCTGAGAGCTCAGCGAGCTGAAAGACACATAAGGTTAGACACTAAATAATCGGTGTATCGGCGCCATGAGGCGGGACAGACTGCCTTACCTGCTGCCGTGTGAGAGCGTAAAGACCTGCAGGGCGGAGCCTGTGGCCGAAACGGAGGAGGTAGCCACTCTGGAGTCGTAGAGACCAACCGCAGCCTGGATGATGCCCTCACATATTAGCGTCTGGCTGAGGCTGCAGCAGGACAGCATTCTGCCCAAAGAAACAACACAACCTGAAGCTGTCGTCGACTACAGGCCTGTTTATACCATCTTTATGCGGCGAGGTCAAACGAGAGGCTGAGCATTCCTGTCTTTTTAGAAAGGCCTTTGTTTGGCAGTAGTATAAAGCTTGTTAGTCCACATTACTCCAGACTTTTTGAATTGAGAAAGCGAAACGTCTTCAAGTACGAAAAACAAGTCCTTGTTGCTTTGTTTGTTTTTTAACTTTTTTTTGGAAGTCTCTTTAGAAAAGGTGTTTAAATCTACAATGTACCAAATTTATTTGTGCGTTCACAAAAAAACACGAGAATCCATGTTGTACCGCTCCCGCTTCAGCTATTTTGTGACCGAATCCAAAAGGGTCTGGGCCAATCACGTTGCAGTATTGTGGTTTAAGGCGGGACATGCCAGCAGCGAGAGCAGCTGAGCCCACAGACATAAACATGGCAGCGCAGGAGGACGCATGTGTAGCTGCTGCTATTACATCTGTCTGGTCAGAATCCATGATTTCAGCAGAAAGCACTTTGACCAGTTTACCTTCTTGTGGTTTCTCACGAAAGCTGCTTATGTTTTCATTCGACACTGTGATTGGCTAAAACCAACCTTTGGTAGACGGGCACCAGGTGTCACTTTGACCAATCAGCTCAGTAAGTTCTGCTGAGTGTCCCTCCTTTGCCCAAACAGATTCAATGGGAGCAGGACCAGATTGATAATGTGCAGAACTGAGAGTGCTACACATCATCAGTCTGGCCGGCCAGGTCAGGACCTTTTAGGACCAGAAGGAAACCCAGTATTTTGTATAAATGCAGAGAAAAATTTATTCTTATCAGCTTGTATAGCTAAAAGAAATTGCAATGCAGACAATCTAGCTAGGCCTGTAACAATAAGAAATTTAGCTGGACGGTACAATTTTTCTAAAAATGGTGATAATATTAATTATTTGGAGACCTTTTTCAACTGATAATGGCATAATAACCCTACCGGCTCAGACAAATTAAGCAGGTGGCGTCATTTGGTTTAAATAAAAAAAACTTGTTCGTGTTCGACACTAATTTAATTTTATACGTTGGTTTCCCCCACCGTATAAAATACAGACTCTTACCTAAGCTCTCTTATTTCCAGCTGACCCAGAGACACGAACATCAGGCCATCGGAGTCCGGCACAGGGAACACGTTTATCACAGGCTGCAGAGACAAAGCAAACTCGTGTCTGAATGGAGAAATGTCTCAGATTTTATGAAAAGCTGCATTAGAAACAGGTCCAGCATCTATTGTCTATGCTCGCTTGTCACTGCAGGGTCACAGGGCAGAGGGGTTGCTCATCTCCAGAGGAAGAGGCGGGGTGGACCCGGCACACACAAGGGCAATTTCAAATAAAAAATTTGTGTTTTTGGACCGTGGGAGGAAGCTGGAGTACCCGGAGAGAACCCACAGATGCTCAGGGAGAACATGCAAACTCCATGCAGAAAACCCGAGGCTGGGATTTGAGCCCAGAGCATTTTTGCTGCAACGCCGCAGTGCTACCAATCGTGCAGCTAATACGCAATCTAATAAATTACCCACAAAGCTTTCATCACCGTATTTTTCTGACTGTAAGTCACTATAAGTCACACAAACCAAGACTAAAAACTATAATTTGGTAAGGCAACTTATTCAATTGCACAGCTGCATCCACAACTGGCTGAATAATATGAAACATACCCGGGAAGTTGAATGGGGTAAATTAGCACAACAAGCCACCAACTCCAACCCGGAAAGTTCTGGTCTGAGCATTTCAGTCTAATTACTCTAATATTAGACCGTGAGCGTGGCAGTGCTACATGCTAAGCTAACAGTAAGACACAGATGTTTAAGAGCAACATGAAGCTCGCGTGCATCAGTGAAGGTGTAAACCGTCAACAGAGCTGTAAGCTAGCGCTAGCTGTTGTTAGCCTCAGTGACGGCACAATAACAGGGTTCTGTCTGTTTCCTTTGAGCTGCACCATGCAACGCTTCGCTGCATGAATGCAGACTGAAACAGCGAAAAAACATATGTATGTGTTCAGTTTTTGTTATTTATAAGTTAATGATTTAATTAATTTTCAAGTGGTACTAACCTGACAACAGCCAGCTGCATGTATCGCTCCGCCTAGCTCCACTCACATACATCTGGGAGATGGCTCATTGAAAGTGATTTCCCCAACCAAATTTATGGTCTGGCCAATCAAGACGCAGGGCGGGTGTTTCCTGGATGTGACGTAGTGGAGAAGCCACCGTGAGATTCCAACAACAATGGCGGCTCGCATCGAGGAAGCAAGCGTTAGCATTGATGCTGCTATTTCTTCTGTGTTGTCCAATCTATCTGATATTGTTTCATTAAAAGAACATCAGAGAACGGCTCTGAAGGCTTTTGTTGGTGGAAACCATGTTTTCGCCCTTCTCCCGACCGGATTTGGCAAGTTTTGTTTTCCGGGATCGACTCCGACCCGCGGCGCTTTGCCGCCTGTCTTCCCCCCTCTTCCTGTCAGCTCACTGTCAATAAAATGCATGCCACAAGAGCCGCAAACATAAAAAAAAAAAATTTTTTTCCTGTGTCGGTCTCATCAGCGTCACGGGTTAGCTTCGGTGTGAGTGGTTGAAATAGCACGTCGATAAAGATGACAGACAAGTGGCTTATCCAATCATATGCAAGGAGTTTTGATAAGGCCCAGCCTTCAGTAAAGGCAATTCCTATGGCGATGTCCCAGATGTATGTGAGTGGAGCTAGGCGGAGCGAGACATGCAGCTGGCTGTTGTCAGGTTAAAGTGGTACAGGAGCAGCATATAGTTTCTTCCAGCCTAGAGCTCCCTCTTGTGGCTATAGACGGTAATGTTTACTACTTGGTTCATGTTGTTCAGTGTAATTTACCATTTAAAATTGATATATAAGTCGCACCTGACTATAAGTCGCAGGATCGGCCAAACTATGAAAAAAGGTGCAACTTATATATCAGTTTGAATGGTAAATTACAATGAACAACATAAAAAGCGAAAAATACAGTACATTAGTAAACAATGTTTGAAGCTGCCCACAGCAGGCCCCCGTAAAGTTTATTGATCCGTATTTAGTGAAATCCAAGCAAACTGTTTAACAATTACACAACGAGCTTGTATAACTCTAATCCCAGCAGTTATCTGTGTTGAAATGTATTTATCTAAAAATCAGGCAACAGAAACCAAATCTAGCCTTTTACATTTAGGACATGTTGATTTGTCATCGGTCTGAGCCTGCCTCCGGCTCCTGAGGAAGCTGGTTCTGGTGCTGAGGCTGGTGAGGTGGGGGAAAACAGAGTAAGTCACCTCACTGAAGGTCCAGGTGTGTTTGAGGCTCCAGTCAGATTCTGGAGTCCAGCTCCAGAGGCACACCGCCCACTTTCCTGCAGCTGCAACGCGCAAACCGCCCGGCGGGCCAGGAAGGCAGCACGCGTCGACCAGGGAGCCTCCGGCTGGAGCCTGAAATGCACAAAAACCTCACATCAAGCCCGCTGCTTACACACCAGGGGAACCAGAAACACTGAACACATGTCTGGTTTTACTCAGCATCTAAGAATCAGGCAAAGTGACCGCTGCTTTAAAGGAAGAGGTTTTTACCTCCAGCGTGTGTGTGCATCTCAGTAACCGCTTCTCTGCTGTCACCCCCTCCTCCACAACTGGGCCGGCAGCAGGCCCGACTCCGTCGTCCTGACTGCTTAAAGCCGGACGCTCGGAGAAGTCCTGAATCTGACTGCAGATGGAGGGAGGAAGGCTGGGAGGGATGGAGGCGGCGGACGGGCCGAGACAGAGATCCGGATCCTGAGTGGACGGGCTTTGAGGAGGAGGCATCAAGAGCGAGGGAGCAGGGGGCGAGGTAGTCAGGCGGGCGGCGTTAGGGGTGACCCCCAGGGAGGGCAGGACCGGGCTGGAAGCTGGAGCAGAGGAGGGAAGGTAAGGGGCTGTAAACAGGGACCCCACTGAGTCCAGAGGAGACTTAAACAGGAACTGAGAGGCTTTATTTTCACCCATTCTCTCTGTGGAAAAGTCTGTTTCCGCTGGTTCCTCAAAACGCTCCGGGGAATATTGCTGTTTTAGGTTATTTACCGGCGGCTTTGCTGCAGAGTCATAGCCCACTTTTGAAGCGGAGCAGCTGACAGGGGCCTCGTCTCCTGTTTGACCTTCACAGAAGTCAATGGAGGGTTTCTCTGTGATGCAGCGGTCTTCAAGCTGTGGCTCTGTAGTCATGAGCTCCTCTGAAGAAGTTTGTTTTTCAGATGCAGACTGCTCCGCTCTGGGCTCATCTGAATCACGTCCTCTATCATGTTCTCTGCACACGCGTCTCTCCACAACGCTCTGGCGAACGTGCGGTTCATCAAAGTCCACCGGTTTATCATCACTGCTGAGGGCTGCGCCGCGCTCAGTCACCGTTTCATGCTCTTCCAAGTCCTGCTCCACCAAAGCAGCTTCCGTCGAGTCCTTCGGGTCGTCTGCGTTGGTTTCCGGAGCATTCAGATCACGTAGCTCTTCATCTACACACTTGCTGCTCAGATCACCTGCAGGCCTGGGTTCTGATGTCTGCTCGCTCTCGTTCGGACAGGGTGAGATCGTAGGCGTGAGGCTGAGCGGGAGGGAAAAGGGCGTCGGCGGATCGACGGCGCTGTAGAGGCTGTTCGAGCGCATCCGTGTGCTGTGCGACGGGGTGGAGAAATACTCGTGGCCGGACTCCACGGCAACCTGCCGCAGCTTGTGCAGCTTCAAGGAGGCGAACTGATCATCGGGGAGGTGAAAATCCTGCTGGATGTCCACGGTCTTCAGGCGGCGCATCAGAGAGGGAAGAGACGGCAGGGATGCTGGAGGCGGGGACGAGGAGGAGGGCAGGAGAAGAGACTCCCAGCCTGATGTGCCTGCTGGACACATATTAAAAGGGGAAAATAGAGTTTATGATATTAAGTAAAAAATGTACTAACAACAGTTTAAAGCTGCATAGCCTAGTTATTTAAAATTTTTTTTATTTATTTATACGCCAGTAGCTCACTCAGGTTGCATGCAAAGCTTTTTATGAAAGATTTTCACGTCCTGCTGTGTATTAGTTGTTATTTTGGTGTTTTATGATTTGTTTTTGCTCAATTTGTTAGCATATATTTATAATAACAAAGGAAGTACATACTGCGCATGCGCAGCAGGGGTTAAAACAAGGAAGCGGCTAACGGCTATTAGCATGTCCAGGCAAAACAATAAAGAAAGGTCCAAGAGCCAGTGGGAAAAAAAATAAAAAATTAAACAAATATATGATATCAAGAGGGAAAAGACTGGAATGTTGCTGGGAAAAAAGTTTGAACGTTGGTGTCACTGAAGCAGACGCTAAACCTGCCGATAGCTCAGATGTGACCCTAGACATGATTGATGTAAGTAAATGTTCTGATATGAGGCTCTTAAAGGTTTTGTAGATCGTTTTATTTAATTAATAACGGTCGGTCTTCGATCACAGCAAGCTGCCGCTTTACTGTGAGGCATTCCAGAGGGTCAGGCTCGGTCCGGCATTAGAATTAATTTATAAATTATTATAGTTCTGCGATACTGTCGCTAGATGGCGCCACATCTGTTTCTATCTGCTCATCGCGCCCAGTGCTGGATTCTGTTTAGCCTAAAAAAGGACCATCAACCACTATCAAGATGGAGGCTTGGTGTATATAGCTTTTTTTTTTAATGATCAAATGGTTTTTGGTGTTTTTTATAAGCATATAACGTGGCTATGTACCTTTAAATACTTTGCTTTGGGTTGGGTTGAAATTTTGCTGACAAAACCAGAAATGCTCCAATCAGAAATGTGTGGCTGATTTACAGAATACTTTTAGTCGACTATTTCTCTTGAAGAACCAAAATATAACAGCAGCCTTGACATTTTTCTAGCCTTTTGTCAACAAAACAAGCAGAAGCTCCGTGAAGCTGCTAAAAGACAGGGTGTTACATTTATAATAAAAACAGAATGATGCTAGTTGGTAGCACGAACAGCACGACTAAAACCGACGTCTCTGGGTTTATTCCCCAGGGAACGTAGACACATGATGTTCAAAAGGAAGCCGTTTCCAAATCCAGCTTGATCCATGGCAGATGTTAAAAGACTTTAAAAGCTCAATATGAAAAAAAATTAACAGCCCAAACAAAAATTAACAGCCCAACTGCACTCCTTTAATCCTTCCTGCTGTTTTCAGGATGTCTTGCTCTCTCTCGCTTTCTCGCAGCCTGAATGAATCCCAGAAACGTCTCAACCTTAGGGGTTTAACAACACATCGATTCCCATTGACATATCGATTAAATGATTAACAATCCAATTACATCGATGCAAAATAAAAATATCGAGTGACTAGAGCTGCGGGGCTCTTTGGAAGACCTGTTACTAATATTTGCATTTAGAAAGCTAAATTTATAGGGTAACTGAGCAAAAACCTTAAATAACACCACCTAATCATGTTTTCCCAATAAGAAGCGATTAGTCTACAGAAGCCACACTAAATATGTAGACTTTAAAGGTTTACCTGTGGTCCTCTGTTGGGGTCTGCTCTGCTGAAAGATGGGATAGAAGTTCTCCTGGTCTCCAGCTGTGGGACGGGCTGGACCTCTTGTGACTGAAGGAGGTCCAGCTGCACCGGGGGGTTGGAGACCTCCTGCGCTTTGTTCACGTCCGTGTTTAAGAGGCGGTGGTCTCTGAGGTCTCCCCCTGCCTCTGCCCCTACCCCTCCTCCTCCCCCTGGGTGGACGGACGCTGGAGACTGGAGGTGAAGGGGGAGCTCCTGGGTCGGCGGAGAAAAGCTCCCTGGAGTCCTGAGTGTGCGCGGGAGACGGCTGCAGAGGCTCCACGGACGTGGACGGAGAGGACGAATCCGTCTGAGTGTGTCGGTCCTGCTGCCGGCTGTCCCCGCGGCCCCCCCTGCCGCGGCCTCCCCGCCGCTGCCGCCCCGCGCTCAGCTGAGACAGGATGACGGCCCGCACGTCCGGCTGGCTCTGGGAAAGCGTCATCCGCCTGGTGGTTCGGACGTAGTACTCCGCGGGGAAAAGTAGTCCTTCCACCAACGTGCAGGAGTCTAGGACGCTCGCAGCCTTCTCATCTGCCGCGGTCTGACCCTTTTCTGCTTCTGCCTCCACCAAAGGCCGCTGTTTGGCAGCTCTGGCTGTTGGCTCAGCGTTTTCATGGCTGCCATCTTCCCGTGCCACCGTTTCGCTCTCCTCCCTCTGCCCATCCTCTCCTCTCTCAATATTCACCGAGTGTTTTTCTCCAACATGTAGCCCTTCTTCCTCTGGGGTTAAAGCAGCTCTGCCACATTTCCCATCAACTTCCAGATCTTTTTCTCTTCCTTCCTGGGCTCTGTGCTCCTCCTTTCCCATTTCACCCCCAGCTTCCCTGTGTTCTTGTGCGCTCCCGTGTGTGAGCAGCAGAGAGGGGGACTCAGAAAACAGCTCTTCGCTCTCATTGACAACATTTTCTTCCTCGGTCGTCTGTTCCTCGTCTGCAGCTCTCGTGTTTTCAGTCCTTTCGTCCCGTTGCTCGCCGCTGCCTGAGCTTTGTAGAGCGTCGGCGTTCCTCTTTTCCCAGCGCAGGCGGCTGCGTCTTGACCGCAGGCGCAGGGCCGGGCTGGGCCTGTGGCTTCTGGCGGCGGCGTCGCTGGGGTCCGGGGTTTGGGGGCAAGCGGGATCTCCGGGCAGCGAGAATCGTATTACCGGATGCCTCGTGGATGCGTCGCGATCCGCTGCGCCTGCTAAAACATCAGACTGCTACTGACGGGTTCATTTCTGTGCCGGGTTAGCTGTAACCCGACGAGCCAGATGAATGTCGCTCCGCCTAGCTTCACTCACATCCATCTGGGACCTCTCCCATAGAGAGTGATTTCTACAACCAATTTTATTGTCCAGCCAATCAGGACGCAAGGCTGGAGTTTCATAGATGTGACGTAGTGGAGAAGCGACCGTGAGACTGATTTGATTCAGACAACAATGGCGGCTCGCATCGAGGAAGCAAGCGTTAACATTGATGCTGCTATTTCTTCTGTGTTGTCCAATCTACCTAATATTGTGTAATATATTCTCATCAGCGTCACGGGTTAGCTTCGGTGTGAGTGGTTGAAATAGCACGTCGATAAAGATGACAGACAAGTGGCTTATCCAATCATATGCAAGGATTTTTGATAAGGCCCAGCCTTCTGAAACACCATTCCTATGGATCTGTCCCAGATGGATGAGTGGAGCTAGGCGGAGCGAAATTCATTTGGCTACGGTCAGGTTAGGTTAGCTGTAATCCTGCGTAGCATTAAGGCAGACTTACCCTGACTTGGTGGGGATCCTGTGACGCTTGCGTTGTTTGCGTTAAACACGAGAGGGGAAGGGTTGATGCTAGAGCTGGATGGAGCCTCTGGATCTCTATGGTCTTGGTGTTTGTGCAGAGAAATCCTACTTTTCACATGCCTCCTCACCGCGTCCAGGCGCTCAGCACGCTGTGCGGGAATAAACAAGCACGTTAGACCAAACCTTTCCACCATTTTCCTTGATAAAGCCGCAACGTGGCTCACAGCTAACATTTTTGTCACACTTGCAATGGGGTGCACAGAGGTTGTCCACCAAATCCAGTTTTTTTCCCCCACTTCTCTCGGCCTGGAATTAGAGTTTGTTTTCCTTGAAATGTAAGAGAAACGTTCTCAACGTACCTCTTATTCAAAGGGCCTCATTTGATTTGATCATTTTTTTTAACAGAAATGTAAGTTAACAGACTCGGAATAATCGCATTTACAGGCCTGACCACTTAAAAGTTGATCAAATGTTACAAATAGGCCAAACCTTATTCGTTTTACTCCCAAACTATGTTTTATCCTTGCTAATAAGAATTACTTGAATTAATTTACATACAGATGATTTTCTGATTTTCAATTTGATAAACTTTCCAATAACAGTTGTCTCTTTAAAAATCGCCAAATAAGACAATAAACCAGAACTGGTTCACAAAATATTGCAAAAATTCAAGTGTCCCATTTATATTCAGCTCCTTTGGCTTCATACCCTTAAATAAAGTGCAGTGAAACTAACAGCTTCATGATGTCATTACTAAAAAGTGCTTGCAAAAGGCTGCAAAAACAACTTGAGACTGGGTGGAGGTTCACTTTACAGCCAGAGAGAGGTATTATGGGTAAGAATGGCCCCCTCAGGGTCCAAATCTAAATTAAATTTGGATTCTAATTCGTTGGCAATACTTGAAGAATCGCCCTCCGAGATACTCGTCATCCAATCTGATGGAGCAGGGTGTCAAACTCATCTCTACATTGGGCCACTTTGGCATCATGAACTCATTAAAAGGGCCGGTTGCACCTGTATTTATTTAAAAAAAAGCAGAGTAACATAAAAGTAGCACCCTTAGGCCCGGTTTATACAGTTTATCTGCAAAAAAAAATTGATATTAGGGTGAGTTACACTTTAAACTCATCATTGTGCATCGCTTTTTCTCTTTTTGGACATTTCCAGATGTTTTGATGTGTTGTGGGAAAACTAACATCTAGTGGCAGGATGCTGTTATTACGCAGTTAAAAAAAAAAAAAAAAAAAAAAATCAACATTCGCTATAGGAGGCACAGTTATAGCCACTTTATACAATTTAAAACAATATATTCCTCTACTTTATGACATGATATGCCTTTTTTGGCTCTTGAGGGCAGTATTCGGCCCGCGGGCCTTGAGTTTGACACGTGTGTGATAGAGCACATGCCGTTTTTGTAAATGAGAATTTGCTTTAGTTTGTAGATGTACAACAATTGCAGCTGTAACTCCTGCAAAAAGCAACTAGTCCAAAATAATGACTGAACACAAGCACGCCACACTTTTCAGAATTTCATTCGTAAAGTAAGAAAGAAAAAAGGAAAACACCGAACCATTTTTTCTTCCAATTGTCACTTATGCTCTACTTTGTCTTTGTCAGTCATATAGTAAACACAAAAAGCGAATACTGTATTATTGGAAAGTCGCTCATATTTACACCTGGCTTCTGCTACCTTGCTCCTGAAGTGTGGCGGAGGAACGAGTCTCACCTTCAGTCTCTGGGCTGTCTTGAGATACTCCCTCTGTAGCTGCGCCAGTGTCCTGCGGAGCTGAGCAGGAAGGATAAGAATGATCAGAGCAGCAGAAAACCACCAAGCCCAACTAAAGTCCCCTTAAATGACTTTAAGCCCAACCGTGTAGCTACAACCAGGTTACCTCCTCCTTGTCATCACAGAGCAGTGTGCTCCTCAGCTGCTCCTCGCTGGGCAGAAAATCACCGACACCGGCCTCCATCCCGCTCAGTCAACACGACCTGACGCACAGCCTACATGTTACTAAACGACGCCGACATGTCACGTTTTAGCTTAGGTTTTAAACATATTCCGATTACATTTATCTACCGCGTTAGCGTCATAAAAACAAGCTAACCTGGGCAACGTGTTGCTGTCTTTACGGACTTTAACAGCAACAGCTGAATACACGGACAGAAAAAAGCAAACAGAGACAAACTTGCCTTTCATGTCGTGTCAAAGTTGAGAGTTTACATTAACGTCACCTCCATTTGTTTGTTGATAAAAGTTAACTTGGCCGTACGACTGGTCGGGTATTGATTTAGTTCTAATTCCCCGCGACTCAAACAGGAATGAGCAATGGAGTCCAGATGACTCGATCGGCGTCATCAGCGTAAGACGCGTTTGGCTGTCTATGGTTGGCTAGTTTGCCTGAAACGATGCGTGAGTGGCGTGAACGCGTCCGCAATATTGTTAGAGGCAAATTCGACTTAAAAAATCAATAAAAGGTTTTCGGTTTAAATAAGCGTTAAGATTATCATTACACTAAGGGTGATAATTTTTTTTACAGTGGTATATCTTCATTTAGTAAACATTAGTATATGGCATGAGACAAAAAATTTGCTAATTTGAAAAAGGCAGAACCACCAACAAAAAAGGGTAATGCTGAAATAAAGAATTAACAACGTGAAATCATCTAGACTCCGTTTTGGTTTCTGCACTTATAGTGTACCTAATGTACTTACTTTTATAATGCAAAGCATTTTGGATGCATTAAATCAAAAACGCCACTCACAACATGGAGCCCACAATGCCATAGCAGGTGTCATTGTTATGGTTACATCCATCTGTCCAGCACCATCCTTTGGTCCTTCCGCACCATCCTTTTTCTTGTTCTTATTGATTTATTATTGACCTGTTCATTTTACACGGTGCAATGATTACACCGCATTTCAAAGATGTTTCAATACAAGAACCAGGTAAAGTTTCAGTTTATTAGGGAATTTCTCTGGAACCACAAAGGGTCAAAATGATACATGCTCAAGCATTCACATGTGTAACAATGTTAAAAACTAACACACAACATAGCTTTTGACACTTTTGGTCATGATAGCTTCTAATATTGCTATCTACAAGATTTTTGTAAGAAAAGAAAAAAACTATTGTTTTAAATTTTAGGTAATTTTAAAAGTATGTTTCTCAAAATCTAAACTGCTACAGCCATGAACATGGTGGGCCTGCCCAACTGCACAAATTAAAACCTGGCAAAATAATTGGTCAAAAAGAGGACTGCGGACTGGCCAAAATCCAAATCTAAATGAACAGGGGTTCACAAAACATGTTCCAGAAAACGTGTTAAAAGGTCACAGCACTCCTGGTGGCGTAACCTGCCTGTTACCAAACCTATGGGAGAATTGGAAAAAAATGAAAAAACAATGCAAAGTCACATAGGCTTATACTGCATTCCCATTCATTCCTTGTTTAGTTATGTAAAACTATGCTGAATCTTTGTCTAATATCCCAGCATGATTTTCTTTTATTGTTTTGATAATAATCCCTTCTGACACATTTTTGTTTTAATTTCAATGTGCCATAATCTAAACTACTTTCTTGAATCTTGTTTCATTTCTAAAATGCTGTTGCTTTTTCTTAACATTTGTTTTCTTTTGTCCAGTACTGCAGCATTTAGCACCCACAGTCCAAATTTACAGTCCATTCCAACCTCCATTACTCACATGCATAATATCAGTTGCTCTACGTTTTAAGAGGAATTTTGCAAAGCCCAACAAATTTGGCACTGAATATGATCTTGTAGGATCTAACCACAGTGCTGCCTCAACACAAACCCAAAGAGAGTATTGTGAAACAATAAATACAGCATGTTCTGCACATTCTACATCAGTTAGCATGACATTGGACTGTAAAATGTTTGAAATTTTTGTGGTTGTATGAAAACAAAGAAGAAGTGCTTTGCCAAAACACGCTGGTTTTTAGTTTGGTGAAATTGTCCTTCTCCTCAGACATCCACAGGTGAGATACTTCATGGCAGTCATACTGACGTGCATCAGAGGGCCCATGTTAAAGAGCATGTGGTAGAATGCGTGAACGGACAGCCCTCCAGTTTCGTCGGCGTATTTCAGTGCAACAATCGGCGTGTACAGTGGATTGGTCAGGTTACGGAAACGGGGTCGGCTCGCTTCGATCACTTTCTTGGTGCACTGCAAACAAAGGAAATGTATTTTCACACACACCACACGGATAAAAACAGAAGTGAATTCGCACTGACAAAGAGCAACGCTCTTACTCTTGCAATGTCGTCCGGCGTTTGTCCAAGTGCCTCAAAGATGTCCACAGAGGAGGGAAGGTAGACGTTCTTGAAGTAATGCACAGTATCAGGGTCCGCTCCAGGATACTCCTTCTGCTTCACGTCCTGAATCATCTTGGCTTCGAATTCTGTGTGCACCGGTCCTGGCTCAATCAGCGACAGGCTGTGAGCAGAGACATTCAGAGAAAGAAACGCCTCCAATTATGACAACAATGCAGCTATTATTTTATACAGTACATTTGTATGATTAATTAATAACAAATAAAATCCCCAAATCTGTGTGTTATTAGAATTGATCATAGACCTGTACAGAGGTGGGTAGAGTAGCCAAAGAATTTACCCAAGTAAGAGTAGGACTACTTCAACATATTTTTGTGAAGTGAAAGTAAAAAGTAGCCAAAAGTAAAGTAAAAAAACTGTTTGGTAAGAAGGCGACTCTACTCAAGTACTGAGTAACTAATCATAACGACTAATTTAATATTAAAAAATTATGTACGGTAATCGGTCAGGCAAAAATATTAGGTTGTGTACACATTCTGGTATTTTAACCACTAACACACAAAAATACACAATAACAAAATAACAAATTCAGGCAGAAGAAACACTATTCTTGAAAATGTTTTCCAGCATAGAACTTATGAAACCAACACTGTCAGCAGTTAATGTATATACAGTAAGTTAGAATGATGTAAATACTTCCAACGACAATAGCTACTGTTTACTGCATGTTCAGTTGACCTCCAAACAGCTCAATGAGCTCCGCAGATATAACAAAAAAAAAAACAAGAACAAGAAGTCTCACTTTAACAAACCTGCAGGCTTGTCTCTCTGATGCATTTTTGGTTAAAATGTGGCAGTACTTTATTCAATCAAGTTACTCACGGTGGGAAAGTAGCCAGAGATTTTACCCAAATAAGACTAGCGATACTCGACTCAAGTAATAGTGAAAAGTACCTTGCAGTAAAACTACTCCTAAAACTGCATTTTGTTCAAAAAGTTACTCATGTAAACATAGCTGGTTACTACCAACCTCTGGACCTGTGGAACCAATCCTGTCTTAAAATGTTTTCAGCTTAAATTGCCCAATTATTTGAACAGAGTTGTGTTGCCTCTGCCATACCACTCACTATTATTCTATCAATTTTTCAAAGCACTGACAGTAGAGTACTGGACGGTAAAAATGATTAGTCTGTGTGTGTCTTAGAGCCACCCTGAGCAGATGCCACAGGCTGATGGATATATCTAAACAGGTGGGATTTTTTTAACTGCTTTGTGCAAAAGCTACTCTGGTATTTACTTTTTATCTTCTATTCTTGCTGTTACTTCACAACAAATTTTTAGATTAGACTAGTTTGTTCTTGGCCTGCGACAGACTGGCGACCTGTCCAGGGTGTACCCCGCCTCTCGCCCAGTGAACGCTGGAGATAGGCACCAGCACCCCTGGTGACCCTATGAGGGATAAGCATATCAGAAAATGGACGGATGGATGGATAGTTTGTTCTTGTTTCCTTTTTTTTCATTGGTAATAATTGTGTGTAACTGTCCGTGTCTCGCCGCTGTCACAGAGACTACCTAGACAATGAAAGATTGCCGTGATTAAAGTGTTTCAAGGACAAGACATGAGTGTAAAATGCAAAGTTAGATGAAGTTGCTTTCAAAAATGAGATGGGTTGACAGAATGAGAGTAAGTGTATATGTCCAAAATGGCCAGTATATCTGGAATGGGATTTGTCTGCAGGAGAATTCAAGTCACAGCTTATTAAACGATAAGTGCCATACTCACATGACGTTAAACTTCAAAAGCTGCACAGCCAAACTCTCGCAAAAGCCCTCCATGGCAAACTTGGAAGCGGCGTAGACGTCGTTGAACACAACCCCTGAAGAAAAACAGATTCGATTTCAGTCTGTGTGGAGACTTAGTGGTTAATATTAGCCTCTTAATCCATCAATGTTTCCCGTGGTGCATTGTCCAACCACCCATCCATCAAAATAAAGCTGTTTTTTCCTCTGTAAGGCAAGACAAGGCAAGGCAAGGCAAGGCAAGGGAAATTTATTTATATAGCACAATTCAGTACAAAGACAATGCAAAGTGCTTTACATGATTAAAATATAGCAAAATAAAACAGAATAAAAGCAAGTAGGAATAAAATGTAGATAGAAAAAAAGAACAAAAAAGTGGTGATTCAGTTAACTAGAACAGTTGAAGGCAATCCTAAACAAATGTGTTTTTAATATTGATTTAAAGGAACTCAGGCTTTCCGCACCGTTACAATTTTCTGGAAGTTTGTTCCAGATAAGTGGAACGTAGGAACTAAATGCTGCTTCTCCTTGTTTAGTTCTGGTTCTAGGTATGCAGAGTAGGCTGGAGCCAGAAGACCTTAGTGGTCTGGAGGGTTGATACACCGATAACAAGTCTGTGATGTATTTAGGAGCTAAGCCATTCAGGGATTTATAGACTAACAGAAGTATTTTAGTATGTAGTGTTTAGCATCGCCGCTCACCTTGTAGTCCCATCACACTGCTGACCACAATGATGTGTCCCGCTCTTCTTTTCTTCATGTCCGGCATCACTTCCTTGATCATCCGGATGACGCCGAAGAAATTAGTCTCAAAGACTTTCTTCATTTCTTCGATAGGAATGCTTTCTAATGGACCCACCAGACCGATGCCTGCGTTGTTGACTGGTTAAGACGATAGAAACCAGAAGGTAAAGAGAGAGTCATGTCTAATTAGCATTTTAGACATCTTTAACATTCAACATTGATGTTGAACATTCTTCTGTATTCTGTTCTTGCAAGCTGTTTTTCTCCTGTAGTGTTACATTCCGATCACTGCTGCACTTTATATTGTAAATATAAATTTATATTCCACCTGCAATCCCTTTACACTGTTGTATGCTGTATGCAGCAAAATTTCGTTCTGTGTGCACTCTGTACATAAAAAATGACAATAAAGTTGTCTAAGTCTAACAATGTTGTCTATTTGACTTACTAAGGACGTCCACGTGTCGATCTTTGATGCTGTCAATGCACTGTTTGACAGACTCATCATTGCAGACATCCAGCACAGCCAGAGAGAGAGTTTTTCCGTATGCGTCCCCAGCAGCTTCCACCAGCTTATCTTTACGTTTCAGGTCCCGCATCGTGGCTATTACTGGAGACAGAAATAATAATAATAAAAAAAGATTATTCAGATTCTTATAGAGGCACAGTTTGTCTGCAAGGCTTGCAAGAACAAACTGCTGAGGAATAAATCCCCACAAACCTTTTAACGTATGCTTTTTGGAGGAGGAGAAGCTTTGATAAATGTAATTGAGTAAATAAAATGTTTTTTAAATCCCCATGTAATCCTAATCCTTTTAATTTCCTTTATCTTTGTTAAATCCTTCCTTTTCTTTGTCCTTCCAAATCTGTGTTTGGGACAGGATTTATCAGCACCACACCTTCAGGGTGCTGCTGGAAGTAAATAATGATTAGGCAGCTTGCCCAGGTACAGTAGCCGAGGTTAGACATGCGGTGTCAAACTAGGTTCATGCATACAGGCATGTTTTTTCATTCAAAGGGTTTATTGAACAGAAAACTCATAAAAAATATTACACTCTGGTGCAGTATTTACATATATGCGGACCCAAATTAACTGTTTGGTTTGTTCAGAATCTCGTAACTGGGGATTTTAAAGAAATATATGAATAATAAATCAGAGTTTCTCCACTTAGGGATTCTGTTTTTTTATTAAGTCAATTTTTTTCAAGAAAAAAAGAAATTTTTTCCACATCCTAGATGGATGTGTAACAGAATTATTATAAGCGCTGCAAAAAATGTGCCACCTCTATATATTACAGTAATAAAACATCAAGTCCAGAGCAGAAACCACACAAAGATTGAGATGCTGCGATAAAACAGCGTTTAAGGAGCTCCATTCCCTTTATGTAATAAAGAAGTAGGCAGGCAATTAAATCTGTCTCACTATACGGAGAAAACATTCATTATTTCTCTCAGTTCAACTAATAACAGTATAAAATACATTTAGAAAGATAAAACCTATATGGCTGAACACCTGTTGAAAAACTTGATCTTTAGTGCTTGTCATTTTCACAATAATTAAAAGCAGAGATTCATTTTAGCAGGTTCTGTGCAGAGCGGGTCTTGTTGTGCATTGTAATTTCAAAGGGGAAGTCAGAGTTCCCTTTCAAAAATCAGAAGCTGCAGAACAGCCCAGTATGGATACTATGAAAATTAAATGAGCTCTTCTGAAATTCTCATCTCATTAAAGCAGGAGACAAACCTATCTACTAATATATTTGACCTTTAGTATTTTAAGCATTGTACTGGAAAGTCTCATATTTCCAAGCTGCTGGTTTCAAACATAACAAGACCGTCCCTTGAAATAAGAATTTCAACTGGAAAAGGCTGAGTTTCTGATACGGCTGTCATGTATATATATATATATATATATATATATATATATATATATATATATATATATATATATATATATATATATATATATATATATATATAAATTCTAGACAAACTTTTAGTACTTCTGGAAGTTTTCTTCTCTTTAAACCAGTTTCTCCTGGTCCTCTACAGAAACAATTAGTGAACATGTTCCATCAGTGTTGAACATAATCATAGTCAGTCCCAAAATAGCAGATCCCAGTTTTCCAAACATGCTTTTTGGGTGAGAGGTCGTTCCCAGACCAAAGTTCTGACTGGTTCTCAAATCCTAATTGAGTATTAAATTATAATATACATTTTATTTATAACGTACTTCCTGCTCTTTAAACCCTTTTTAGGAGGCGTTATTAGAGGAGTCAACCTCCACCCATAATGCCTTGCCAACAAGCTCCGATCATTTTGGACCAAGTGTTTGGTTTGATACAGCAAAGAAAAACACGGCGTCTAAAGATAGTAAGTAAAGTAAAAATAAAACTTAAGGAGCTCCCGTTGTGCATAAGCAGCTCCGTTGACGCAGCCACTTTACTTGCTGGTATTAGCTGTTATGCACACATCTCACATCTCCTGCCCGCCCTAAAAACAGCCCAATTCAGCCTGTGATCCAGAATCAAACTCTGTGAGCTGGCCAATAATTAGTCAAAGCTGGGCTTTGCTGTCTCTTTTCAACTATTGTCTGGGGGTATTAGGAGTCTAAAGGCTATTTTAAGAGCAACGGGATGATGGTGGAGTGTTACAGCGAGGTGCAGTGAGCTGGGAGCTTTTCCTTACGCCAGACACTTCCTCAGAGTCAGAGTCAGTCCTCAGGGACAGTAAGACACTTAAAACTGTGAGCTATAGATAAGATGTTCTGCAGCTCAGGCTAAACGATGTAATACCTGATCATCTCTAAATTTGTATTATTTACTTATTTTTAATAAATAAAGTGATTTCTAAATTTGCAGGAGAACTTCCTCCTCAGTTCCAGGTCTATAAAGCGTGGAACTCCATAATACTCCAGACATTTTTAACTGAGAAAGCTTCCTGGATGGGAAGCGAAACGTCTTCAGCCTCAAAATAGAAGTCCAGTTTTAAAATTTTTAACCTTTATGAATTAAATTTGCAATAACTTGCAAATATATTTTTTTTAAATAAGTTGCAAACACAGAACTTGGTTAAAGTTTGCTATTTTAGTTTTTTCTGAACATTGTGTTGTCTGTGTATTTTGAACGCCACAGAGCAAAGAACAGCAGAGAAGAGCGGAGGTATGTACAGGATAAATGACGTGCTGTGCGATGCCAAGGGTACTTTTGAAGTGATTGTCTTGTGAAACAGCAGGATTTTAATTCAATCTGTGAATATATCACATCATGAGAGTATCTGATTTTCCTGGCTCTAGTTTATCAGGCACACACACATTTAATATTCACAAGTGGAAATATTTTGTAACAAGTATGCTGCAATAACCTGGTTGAATAAATATGTACAGTAGACCTCTGAATACTTGGTTGAAGCAACGTTTGATGGGATTTTATTGGGATTTTTCTCATTTGAATTCCATGGGAAAACCATATTTTGCTGAGAGGTAACAAAGGCTTAAAATGATGTAACTGTACGAAGGCATTGAGGAAGAAATAAAACCAAGTCCACAGCGTTATGTATAAACCATGGCACTGATATATATTTCTGCTATCAGCAACGCAATTTCAGTGAACTTAAATAATTCATATTGAATTTATTAATATATCAAAGTCCTAATTCTACTGTTGTTGAATCACTGAATCTTTCTGCTGTCGTAAGCAATGATGTTTACTCTAAATGCAGTGGTCTATTTTTAACCAGGAATATATTTTCTAAATATACTAGAGTGGACGCTGCACATGTTTCACTGGTGACTTTATTCTTTCTCTGCTGTTTTTTTTTAGATCTTGGATGTTCTTGTGTAAGCCCGTTAAACCTCTGCTGTTGTTTTATAACTTGTGTAAATTGTGCATCTACCAGTTCCTCTAAATTTAATGTAATTTAAGCCGTAACACTGTTGAAAACATGCCAGACACGCATGTTGACGTCTCACAAAGATGAACTTTTCCAGTTGTCACACATTGTAATAATTTAATACCAAACCATTAAGTCACGGCATGAGATTCTCTTTCATTGACATTTGCATCTGCTGAATTATGAGCTTGCATGAAGCTTGCTTGACCTCTGACCTTCTTGTGATGTTGTCAGATCAGAAGCTTGCTTTTAGTGTTTGTGCAGATTAATTAATTTGGATTTTAATCTTTTTTTTTGGCTGATTAAACAGAAACAGTAAGTCTGCATTAGATAAACAGTTGCTTTACATAATCATGTGCGCTACGTAACACTATATGTGATGCAGAGAAATAAGACGGTAGAGGAGCAAATGTGCTATTAGTCCTATTTCCCTTCTCTTACATTTATTGTGACAATTTGTCCTTCTTTTGGATGCTTTACAACTACGACATATTGAAACGCTACAGTTAACATCTATCGCCTCCATCCAGGAACTCACCGTGATAGCGCTTCTTCTCATCCTTGGCCAGCATCACGGCCATCCTCAGGCCGATCCCGGAGGAGCAGCCGGTGATCAGGACCACTTTCTGTTCAGGACTTACCATGATTGAGCTGCCAATCTGACTCCGACTGCAAACTGGGAGACCAGCGGACGAGCGGTGGAGCAGAACGAGTGCTGATCTGCAGCGAGACCCGCAGTAAGAGGATAACACACAGGAGAGAGCGGGTCACATGGCCAGGGCGATCAGCCACAGCAAGCCTGGGATTATCTAAGGGGATGTCCCTTCATAACAGACAGTAGTAGGGTAAAAAAAGTAAATCAGAATGTCCTGTTAAGACATTTTATTTCACACACCATAACTGCCTCACAGGTACTGGCAAACTAGGCCAGGGTGTTAAAGAAAGAGAAAGGTTTGAAACTTGTGAATGGCAGCATCACAGAGCCGCCAAAACTAGATCTGGCGCCACCTGGTGGGGTAGTATACGCATTGTTTAAAGATGTCTCGTCAGCACTATGAACAAATGCACATTGGCAATTTTCCCATGAATCACATCCTGGAGGAAACCTTTCCTTCTGCCACCACACACATAGCCAAACACATGAATTCACTATAGTCAGAGATAACCTAAGCACGTACAAAATAAATCCTATAGTGATGATTTCAATGGGAAGGTTTCCAAACTCATCTGGCCTTTTTGTGAAAAAGCAACGGTTCCCCTTGCTAAACCCTAGATTATGCGTGAATAAAATTTCTCTGGAAAGCTAAATTAAATACAGTTTCTGCTACCGGGCCCGGTTACTGTACAATCTGTATAACCAACAATCACTTCACAGCAATAAGGCAAAAGAGAAATCTAGTCGAAGGCTTGCTTTTTCTCACAGGGCCGGAGTGGTTTGGATATTTGATTTTATATACAGTTTTATTTTATTTTAGTTTTTTTGTCTGCACCATCAACACCAATTCAAATTCCTTGTAAGTGCAAACCTACTTGCCAATAAACTTGATTCTGATTCTGACTCTGATAGACTTTGCTTTCAATACAGAAAACTTTCATCTGAAAACTGCAGCTTGGATTTACTCACATTATCTTTGCATTTGTGTGATAGACGGATGATAGACTCTTATTTATAGATCAAGTTAAACGTTTTTCTTGTACTCTCTCTCTCTCTCTCTCTCTCTCTCTCTCTCTCTCTCTCACACACACACACACACACACACACACACACACACACACGGCCCTCTTGATCGTAGCTGGCAGTCATAAGTTTTCACGTTCCCTAAAGCAGGAGGAAGAGACCTTGAAAAATGCCAGGAATCTATGTTTCCTGTAGTCTCGGTCTGCACACCCGAATCCGCAGTTCTGTAACCGAAGCGCTGCAGTTCCAGAAGCATGAACTCCCACTACTTATTATTCAACACATAAACAGTATCTGTATTTTTAATCTTGTAGCGTACAAGACACCTGACTAATAAGCCAAGTGTCTCCAGAGGGGAAGGCGTATCTCTCTGCAATCATAACAACACAAAGCAGAATGTATGTAAGATTCAGCTGCAGCTACAATGAAAGTTGCCTTTTCAGTTGCTCTTAACAATAAATAATTGACAAACGTGATAAAATATTATGGAAAAATTGTAAAACAAACCGTTTGTATGCGAAAGAAGTTGCAAATTAATTAAAAGTATAATTCATCCAAAGTACTTTAATGCTCTTCAGTGTTTCTTCTTTGATTTTAATTCCAAACCGCCAAATTTCATCATAATCTTTTAAAGTGGTCTTAGATAATTTCTTTCCAGGTTTCTGATGGACTGTTCCATTTTTTGTTGTTGTTGGACTTTAGCTGCTTCTTCCCTCATTTTCAGGCCACGCCTTGCGGCACAAAGAGAAAGCTGGACATAGGAAGACAGGTGGACCAACAACAAGCAGTGCAATATTTAAGCATACACACGATACAAGCAAGCATTGTTTTTTTACGAAAAAAATATAATTTAATGATGGCCAAAAGAAGATCAGAGATGTTTGCATGCATTTTCCTCTCTGCCTCTTTCTTCTGCAAAGTTATCCTAGAAGTTCTCAGAGTTTCCTAATGGTCTCCTCTGACCTTTTCTACCTCTTGGGCAGAGCAGCACCAAACCCTGAAACAAGGGGTCATCCTTTGTGCCTTTACCTGCACGAGCACATCTGAGGAGCTCTTCTCTGTGTGTTTGAAGAGAGCCAGGGGAGGGCAAAGACAGACAGGCAGTGGAATTTGGAATCTGCAGCAGCATATTTTATTAGTTGGGCAACAACGCTGTCCTGTCCCAGCACGCTGCGCTCGCTCATGGGCTTGTGAGCATCTTCAAAGACAAAAATAGAGCAAAAGAGAGAATGACATCCAGTGTGGAACGAGTTCTCGCCGTTTCAGATTCACTGTGTGGGTTAGGGAAAAAAAAATCTGCTGCCTCGATTCTGAGCATTGCACCCGATAAACTCTGACACAGTTGTGTGTAACTCCAACCCACAGGCTGCATGTTTTTAAATGTGCTATCCAGCGATTTCACTGACAAATTTACACATTCGTTACAGTTTATTTATTTATTTATTTTTACAATTGCTTAACCACAATTTTGAAAGCAGGGCCCAGAGTTTCAAAAAACTAAACACTGTTGACACATTTTTAAAAACCACATTATTTTACAATATGAAACACACATTTCATAAGGCCTAATTCTGTTTGAGCCACTGAAGTGTTTAATTTAAGACAATTTTAACAACTCTACCTCTTAATGATTAGATTACTGTGAGTAAGTGAAAGTGAAAATATACAACATGGTAAATTCACCAAACACAACACAATATCGATCCTGCAGACTATTGTGATTTATTTATCTCCATATAACCAAAAATCATTCAACATAGACAATCACAACAAAACATGTCCCAACACTGTAAGCCCAGAAAATAGACTAATAAAAATACAATGCTACTAGTACAGGTTAAAGTAGGCTACCTCAACTTCAAAGAAGAAGAAAAAAATATTAACATAAATTATAATACTATATACAGTATCTGGCCAGAGAATTTCATCAACATCGAAGGACATATCCTCATTAGCAAGACAACGTGCACAGGAAACTGAGTAAAATGTATTTAAATTGAGTAACCCCCCCCCCCCCCGCCCATTTGACAACTTTGGTCAACCAGACCAGACCAGACAAGCAGAGGTTCGGATAAAGGTTATTTATTAAAGACGTGATGAACAGGCAGAACAAAAATGGACATCAAGCCAAAAACGGGACGATGGCATCCTAAACCAAAAAGAGTCCAGAGCCGACAAAGGGCAATCTAAAACAATCAAAAACACGGGACAGGCTAGCTCCAATGTCCAACGACAGGTCCGGTCAGACAACAGGCAGGCAGTCAGAATCAGGCAGGAGAAAACAGGCAATACAGGTGTCAGGCTGGCTCAGACATCAGGAGGCAAATCGGGTCGGTGTCAACAGGACAATCAACAATTAGAACTCTGGATAAGACTCGCCTAAAGGCTCGTAATGATCTGGCACAGAACAGAGGATAGAAGCAGGTATAAATGGGACACTGAACAGAGAAGAAAACTAATTGCTGGTGACAGATGGAACTAATCAAAGGAAGGGTGATAACTGAACATAAACTGAACTGATTAGCTGGTGACTGGTTGCTGAAAGGTGAACTGATCTGACTGGAAGTGAACGGTGACAGGGGAGTGACAAGCAAACTCACTGGGTGGAGACAGTGAGGTGACAGATTGCTGGCTGGTGAAAACAGGTTAAATAAAACACAGTTTAAGAATAAATCAAGACAAAACCAAACTATGACAGAAACGTAAATCGTGACAGTTTCATGTCTTCCTCGACCTCGACCTCCTGCTCGTCCTCCACGGCTTCTTCCTCTTACTCTTCTTCCTCTGACTTCTTCCCTTTAGGTTGAAAGCAGATAAAATAACTAAATGAAATTAAAGCAGGTGAACTCACCTGCTGCATTTTTGTTGCACTCCAACCTGGGTGGTACGTCTACAATAAAGCAATAACATGTTTGCACACCTGATGTGTGTGTTTGATCAACTGGCTCAAGGGTGCGGAGATTTGTCAGTCAGTGCTTAGGAATTGTAAAGAAGAAACAATATCATGTACTTCACTGTCTAACGTAGACAAAGTGTTTATAGTTGTGAAAATCTGGTCCAATGTTTGGCTCCTTGAGTGTAAGATGTTGCTAATTATGTTATTCTTTTGTTTTTAGTGTTTATGCAATCGTAAAAAAAACCTGTAAAATCACAACCGGGTAATGAAGTATGGATGTCCACTGCAGGACTATGCAAAATACTACGTTTTCTAAAAAGTGCAGTGATGAATAACAGAGATAAATCTCCCCTATGTTTATTCAGGTTTATGACATCACAGGGGGCATAAGGATCAGCCTCACCAGGTGGCTAGGTAAACTTTAAACAGGAGCATTCGAGTTGTTTTTGTGCTGCACGGCATTCAGCCTTACATGGTTGAGACAGAGTTCTACTACGAAGGCAAGATGGATGCGATGTGGACGGCAAACATAGATGATGACTATTAACAATTAGTTAATCAACAACTGACAACAGTTTAGTCATTTCACAAATGACAATAAATTATTTTTTAAAAATCTGTTTCCATTCCTGTTAAAACCTTGGAATCCCCGGCCTCAGCATATTCACAGCTAGTAAAATAAATAAATAAATAAATTATCAACTTGCAGTTTTTTATGATTGCATAAACACTAAAAACAAATGAATAATATAATCATCAACACCTTACACTCAAGGAGCAAAACGCTGGGACAGATTCTCACCACTATAAAGTCAGCCTCACACTTTTTGCAGAACAACACACACAGTGATTTGCAAAAGACGGAACAGACTCTGTCTACGTTAGACACTGAAGTACATCATAATGTCTCTTCCTTACAGTTCCTAAGCACTGACTGACAAATCTCCACACTCACAAGCCAGTTAATTAAACGCACACATCAGGCGTACAAACATGTTATAGTTACAGTATTATTATTTTAGACGCACCAATCAGGTTAGAGCACTACAAAAACGCAACAGGTGAGTTCACCTGCTTTCAACCTAAATAGAAGAAGTCAGAGGAAGAAGAGTGAGGGTCAGAGAGAGAGAATCGGCGGAGGATGAGCAGGAGGTAGAGGAAGATGAAGAGGAAGACCTGAAACAGGAGGAAAATGTCCTCCTGTTTCCAGATTTGTCAAATGTCAGCTGTGCAAGGATGGATCCATCATTTAAGACGGTTCTTCCCACGTTGTCTTGCCATTGAAGATATTGTCTGTGATGTGGATGAAATTCTCTGGCAAGATCCAGCCAGGTGAAGAGATGTGTAGTATTTACTGTCCAGGTTTATTTTTTGTTTTCCTCTTTTACTTTTCAGTATTTTACTGTAACATATACTGGTAGTACAGTATTTAAATTTCAATCTATTTTCTGGGCTTACAGTGTTGGGACGTGTTTTGTTGTGATTGTCTGTGTTGACAGATTTTGGTTACATGGAGAGAAATAAATCCTATTTTCAATAGTCTGTAGCAATGATCTTTTGTTGTGTTTGGTGAATTTACCATGTTGTATATTTTCGCTTTCTCTGGGTACTGTGTACTTTACTTACAGTAATCTGATCACTGAGAGGTAGAGTTGTTAAGTGTTTTAAGTTAAACACAACGATGTCAGAAACCTGACATTTTTGTTGAAACTATCCTGTTTTACTGATCTGATGTAATATTCTAATTTGCTGATACTCTGAATTTTGAGTGTTTATGATCTGTAAGCCATAATCATCAAAATTATAAGAAATAAAGGTTTAAAACGTTTCAATTTGAATGTAATGAATCTATATAGTATAAGTTTCATTTTATGAAATAAGTTACAAAATATGAAAGATTTTTTTACAATAATAACTGGTTTTACTGAAAGTGTATGCATGGTTAGGATAACTGGGAAGACTTGCTGAAGAAATTACTTTGGAAGATGACATGTTTCATGAATTGGCATTATATAAATAAAAATGAATTGAATTGAAATCTATTAATTCGGGTTTGCCCTGATCCACTTTATAAATCACTTTAATTATTTTTATTGTTGCCAAATTTTTCTTCAATCCAGGCATTGCTCCTTCATACAGCTAAGACAGTGGGTTTTAACTGTACAAAATCCAAACTACCACCTTTGAGGAGGCAATTTAACTAAATATATGTAAATAAGGATAATCCCTAAGGAAACAATCAATAGACCTGCCCAAAATAACTCTATTCAGTTTCTTTATGTGATCTTATGAGATTCTGGCATGGAGCATCCACTGCATCCCCCAACAATGATTTATTCTTTTATTATGTAACTTACCAGAACGATCAAGAACTAAAACAGAGTTAGGATCCATTTTATGTTAATCTTGGTCTTTTTATAAGAATATACAAATATCTGCATGAAGATACAAACCTCCTTATGTTTTCTTGAGGTGTATTTAAGCCTTTTTTTAAAAAACAAAACAAAAACAGCGCTTTCACAAACATCAAATGGTATTTTAAAGAATCTCTGATCAGTGAAGAGCAATGCAGTTAAGGTTTGATCAGTCTAAATACTTCAGATTGTTTACTAGATTCCTAAAACCCCCCACAACAAATGGAAAATAGCCCTTTGGTTTAGCGCTAAGCTGAAAGCTGTGAATAAAACATGAACTTCAGCATCAGTTGTCATGATTTAGGTTTTTGTTTTGGACTTTTTCTAGTTTCAGCCTATTGCCTCTCAGCCACCATCCAATCACCTCATTCTCCTCGGTCACCAGTCAATTAGCCCACATCAGCTCCACCCGCTGCCAGTAATTACTGCCAACTCTGCTCACCTGTTCACCTGTCTATACATACCTGCGACTCGTCACTGACAGAACGTCTCGTCAGGTCTAGTCTTTTGTGATGTGCTCTGCCTCTACCAGTTCTTGCGTGCTCTTCAGATGAAAGGTGTCTGTGTCTGCGTGCTGCACAAGTCTGTTTCCCCATTGATTTGTCATGCAAATAACCATTAGAAAACACCTTTTTCATGCCCCTTAGACTGGCCCAACCTGGGAGGTGAGCCATATGCTGTCAACAAACCCACAGCAACAGAGGCACGTGAGCCTCGAACCCTTTTTTCTCCAAAGGGTTGACCCCCCCCCCCCAATTATATAAAGACAGGATGGCAAAACAAATTGATCCAGATGTTCATTGGGTTATTCTTAATTAAGACACCACTTATCTTAAGACAGCACTTATCATGGCGAACACTGATGCACTTCCGCTTTGGCTAAAGAGTCCTTGCCTTGTAAGAGTGTTTGGATTAAGCCTGTGCCTAGTTCTGCTGGAGGTTTTCCTGCCTGTTAAAGGGGAGTTTTCCTCTCCACTATTGCTTCATGCTTGCTCAGTATGAGGGATTGCTGCAAAGGCATGGACAATGCAGACGACTGTTGCTGTGGCTCTACGCTCTTTCAGGAGGAGTGAATGCAGCTTGTCAAGACTTGTTGCAATCTGCTGGGTTTCCTCAGATAGGAAACCTTTTGACCAATCTGTATAATTTGCTGTATGCAAAAAATGAAATTTCGTTCTGTATGCACTCTGTGCATACAAAATGGCAATAAAGTTTGTCTAAGTCTAAGTCTAAGTCTAATTTGATTGAATTTGACTTTGTAAAGTGCCTTGAGATGATGTGTTGTGAATTGATGCTATATAAATAAAATTCAGTTGAATTGAATTTCAAGTGGAATCCACTTTTTCACAATGTGAACAGCAAACAACTGAACCCAAAGGTTTTATACAATTGAAACATGCTTTATGTCGAGGTCAGGACTGCAGGCGGATGGTAATCTAATAAATCCTGCTCAGTGGGTGCATGCATCGACATATTAGAGTTAGCTAATATGTATCTTAATATCCGGAAGGATGCCTCCCCAAACCATCACACTGCCTCCACCAAATCCTGTAAAAATGGGTCCCTGGAATGGTTTTGCAGAAGTCTCTCACTAAACAGTATCCCTGCTAAATCAACAGAGATTTGATTTCATTTAAAGCTTTTCAGCGGGCCAATCTATATACTCTAGCATTGTTATAGCAAAGAAACAATCAACCAATCACAATTGGTTGATTGTGATTGGTATATATATATTCAATTCAATTCAATTCAATTTTATTTATATAGCGCCAAATCATGAAACATGTCATCTCAAGGCACTTTACAAAGTCAAGTTCAATCATATTATACAGATTGGGTCAGATTATACAGATTGGTCAAAAATTTCCTATATAAGGAAACCAGTTGATTGCATCAAAGTCCCGACAAGCAGCATTCACTCCTGGGGAACCGTAGAGCCACAGGAAGAGTCATCTGCATTGTACATGGCTTTGCTGCAATCCCTCATACTGAGCAAGCATGAAGCGACAGTGGGAAGAAAAACCACCCATTAACGGGAAAAAAAACCTCCGGCAGAACCGGGCTCAGTATGAACGGTCATCTGCCTCGACCGACTGGGGTTACAGAAGACAGAACAGAGACACAACAAGAGAAACAAAAAAGCACAGAAGCACACATTGATCTAGTAATCTGTTCTACATTAGATGGTAGTAGCAGGTGAGTCGTCTTCTCTGGATGATGTCAAAGTTAACAGAACGCCAGACCAGGTGTACCTACTATGAAGAGAAAAGAGAGAGAACAGAAAGTTAAAGCAGAAATGACAACACATAATGCATAATTGAAGAACAGTAGAACTCAATATAGTGAGAAAATTAGATCCTGATATACTCCAGTAACCTAAGCCTATAGCAGTAAAACTAGCTGAGAGTAACATGAGTCACTAGTTATAATTTTTGTCAAAAAGAAAAGTTTTAAGCCTAGTCTTAAAAGTAGACAGGGTGTCTGCCTCACGGACCAAAACTGGGAGTTGGTTCCACAGGAGAGGAGCCTGATAGCTAAAGGATCTGCCTCCCATTCTACTTTTAGAGACTCTAGGAACCACCAGCAGACCTGCAGTCTGAGAGCGAAGTGCTCTGTTAGGAACATACGGGGTAATCAGAGCTCTGATATATGATGGAGCTTGATTATTAAGGGCTTTATACGTTAGAAGAAGAATTTTAAATTCTATTCTTGATTTAACAGGAAGCCAATGAAGGGAAGCTAAAATTGGAGAAATATGATCCCTCTTGTTGATTTTCATCAGAACTCTTGCTGCAGCATTTTGGATCAGCTGAAGGCTTTGAACTGCATTTTGTGGAATTCCTGATAGTAAAGAATTACAATAGTCCAGCCTTGAAGTAACAAATGCATGGACCAGTTTTTCAGCATCACTCCTGGACAGAATGTTTCTAATTTTGGCGATATTCCGGAGGTGAAAAAAGGAAACTCTGGAAACCTGTTTAATATGGGATTTAAATGACATGTCTTGGTCAAAAATAACACCAAGATTTTTTACTTTATTACCAGAGGCCAGGTTAATGCCACCCAGATTAAGTGATTGGTTAAGAAGTTTATTTTTTGAGGACTCTGGCCCAAAGATTAAAACTTCGGTCTTGTCAGAATTTAGATGCAGGAAATTTAAAGTCATCCAGCTTTTGATGTCATCAAGACATGACTGCAGTCGAAGTAATTGATTGGATTCATCAGGATTTATGGATAAATATAGCTGAGTATCATCAGCATAACAGTGGAAATTAATCCCATGCTGTCTGATAATTTTGCCAATCGGAAGCATATATATAGTAAAGAGAATTGGTCCAAGGACTGAACCCTGTGGTACTCCACAGGTGACCCTAGAGTTTGAGGAAGATTTATTATTAACATGAACAAATTGGAATCTGTCTGACAGATAAGATTTAAACCAGCCTAATGCTTTCCCCTTAATCCCTACAGTATGTTCAAGTCTTTGTAGGAGAATATTGTGATCAACTGTATCAAACGCAGCACTGAGATCTAACAGGACAAGTATAGACACAAGTCCATTATCTGAGGCCATGAGAATATCATTAGTGACCTTCACCAGAGCTGTTTCAGTGCTATGATGAGCTCTGAAGCCTGACTGAAACTCCTCAAGTAGGTCATTACTTTGTAAATGTTCACAAAGTTGATTAGCAACTACTTTCTCAAGAATTTTAGATAAGAAAAGAAGATTAGATATAGGTCTGTAATTTACTAACTCATCTTGATCAAGAGAAGGTTTCTTAAGTAAAGGTTTAATAACAGCTACTTTCAAAACCTGTGGTACATATCCATTTACTAAGGATAGATTAATCATGTCTAAAATAGTGCCACTGATCAAAGGGAATATCTCCTTAAACAACTTGGTTGGGATTGGGTCTATAACATACAGGTAGAAGGTTTAGATGAAGCTAAAATTTTAGATAGCTCAGAAAGCTCTACTGCTTCCTCCAATGCTGCCTCACTTACTGAGGACGAGGTAATCATGTTTGGGAGGATGCCAATTATTTTATTTTTAATGGCATCAATTTTATTTATGAAGAATCCCATAAAATCATTACTACTAAGAGCTAAGGGAATGGATGGATCAACAGAGCTGTGGCTCTGGGTAAGTTTGGCAACTGTACTAAAGAGAAATCTAGGATTATTTTAATTCTCTTCAATTAATGATGAAAAATATGCTACTCTAACTCTGCGGAGGGTCTTGTTATACAACAATAGTCTGTCCCTCCAGATTAAGTAGGATTCCTCTTGGTGTGTAGAGCGCCATTTTCTCTCCAATTTCCTAACATTGTGCTTCAAGGAACGCAGCTCTGAATTAAACCAAGGAGCCAGCTTCCTGTGAATAATCACCTTCTTTTTCAAGGGAGCTACATTGTCTAATGCAGAACGCAATGAGGAAGTCACATTGTTAGCAAAGGTATCGATTTGTGAATGGGAAGAAACAGCAATGCTGCCATCTACAGGGCATTTCTGCAATACTGAGGATATTAAGAAGGGGACAGACTCTTTAAGTTTTGATACAGCATTATCCGATAAAAATCTACTATAATGGAACCCTCTTTTGGGGGTGGAGAATTCAGTTAGATTAAACTCAAATGTTATTAAAAAATGATCAGACAGGACAGGGTTGTGAGAGAATACTGTTAATTCTTCACAATCAATGCTATATGTCAGAACAAGGTCTAAAGTATGGAGCCGAGAGTGCGTCGGTTTATGCACATTTTGAACAAAACCAATTGAATCTAGGATAGTTTTAAAGGCTACACTAAGGTTATCACATTCAGTGTCAACATGGATGTTAAAATCACCCACTATAATAACCTTATCAGTATTTAACACCAAATCAGATAAGAAATCTGACAACTCATCCAAAAACTGAGTGTAAGGGCCTGGTGGACGATACAAAACAACAAACAGAAGAGGTTTTATTGCTTTGCAGTTTGGATGAGGGAAATTGAGGGTTAAATGTTCAAAAGAACTGTAATTATTAGTTGGCCTGGGACTAATTAATAAATCAGACTGAAAGATAGTTGCCACTCCTCCTCCTCTTCCCACAGATCTGGGAATGTGGAAATTTGAATAACTGGAGGGGGTTGACTCATTTATACTAACGTAGTCCTCTTGTAGCCAGGTTTCTGTGAGACAAAACAAATCAATCTGATTATCAGAAATCAATTCATTAACTAACAAAGTCTTTGGCGGGAGAGACCTTATATTTAATAGACCACATTTTATTATTTTATTTTTAGGTTCAAGGTGAACCATATTGATTTTTATTAGGTTTTTATGATTTGTTCCTTTTAGATCAGTTTTTGATCTGTTAAGTTTTGGCCGATAATGAGTGGGTAACAGTACAGAAGCTGCAGAGAGGTGTGTTAAACTACGGCTCTGCTTCCTGGTCTGGACCCTGGGTTGTCAGCATTTAGGAGAACTAATAAATCCGGCCAGATTCCTAGAAAGAAGAGCAGCACCCTCCAAAGTAGGATGGATGCCGTCTCTCCGGATCAGACCAGGTTTTCCCCAGAAAGTTCTCCAGTTATCAATGTAGCCCACGTCGTTTTCTGGACACCACCTAGACAACCAGCGGTTGAATGATGACATGCGGCTAAACATGTCATCACTGGTCAGATCATCATATATATATATATATATATATATATATATATATATATACATATCAATCACAATTGGTTGATTGTGATTGGTATATATATATATATATATATATATATCAATCACAATTGGTTGATTGTGATTGGTATATATATATATATATATATATATAGATATATATATATGTGTATATATATATATATATATATATAGATATATATATATGTGTATATATATATATATATATATATATATATATATATATATATATATATATATATTAGGGCTGGGCAAGTTAACGCGTTAATTTCGCGTTAATTCATTAGACTATTAACGGCGATATTTATTTTATCGCGCATTAACGCATGTTGCTCACATGCTTTCAGTCAGTGTCAGTCAGCAGGCACACGGCAGCACTCTCCCGCTTCCCCTCCCCTCTCGTACATGGCTCAGCAGCGCCAGCCAATCAGCACGCAGGCTCAGCCTAGCCCGCCCACTCAGCTCTCACACAAACTTAAGACAAAAACAGCTGAGAGAGACCGCAGCAGCGAAAAAACATGAAATGGGGAAGTAGCACCGTTTGGCTTTATTTTAATACCGTAAATGAAATCAAGCTGTATGTTTTGTAAAAAGCCGGTTCATTTCAGTGGAAACACAGCAAATTTATCTAAGCACGTGAAAAAACATGAAAACGTCGAGCCCCAGAAACAGAGGAGACGAAACTTCTCTCACTGCCCCGACAGACCCACAGACTGACGTCTCTGACTGAGGCGTTTCAGTCCTCCAGGGAACATCCAGGTAGATCAGTAGATGGATAGATGGATGTTACTGGAGCCCACACATAGCATGTAATTAAGACCTTGAAAGAACCCAGTACATATATTAAAAAGTGTTATTTAAGATAAGATAACATTAGCTAATCCTTTTTTTATCCCACGACGGGGAAATTTATAGGATTAAAGCAACAGGCAGGTGCACACAACACAGACAAAATTACATAAGGATTGAAATATATAAGAGGTGGATTAGCGAAAAAACACTGAACATTATTATTATTATTATTATTATTATTATTATTATTATTATTATTATTATTATTATTTAATTGTAATAATAAAATAAAAACCACAAAACCCAAAAGGTCAACAGTTTCATAATACATCAAGCTTAGGGACTGGCTAATATAGAGCAGGTCAAAAAAGGCCATATTTTGGCTGCAGTGCTTGCTGTTCTCTTATGAAGAAAAGATCAACTAGTGCACTAAATTCAATAGATGGGTTGAAAATATCCAGTATAAAATAAGTGCTACAAATGTTACAACACTTTTGTTCATATGGCAGCAGAACATTAAAATAAAAGTGCTCTTTACACTACTTTTGAATTCATTCTTGGAGTTTGTAAATACCATGCGATTAATCGCGATTAATCGCGATTAAATATTTTAATCGTTGCCCAGCCCTAATATATATATATATATATATATATATATATATGTATGACAAATCTCCACACCCTTGAGAGGTGCATCACATACCTGGCTAAACAAGCCAGTAATTATCTAAACGATGATATGCTTTTTAGCTATTATTGTGCCCAGCCCCACTTGTCCAAAACCTCTGTGGGAGGGGAGGGGTCACCCATGGAGGAGGGAAGGGAAAGTGAGTAACATTCTCTGAGGATGAAAGAGAAATCACCTTCTTAGATTCTCTTTTTCTTTGCCGCTGGGCAGCTGTGCTCGTCCACCCAGAGCTAGAGCAGCCGGCAGAAAAGTGAGCGGAGTTCTGAGTTTGATCTGACATCATTTGATGCACGCGCGCTCTCGAGCTCTCCAGCTGTCGGCGCGCGCGCCCAGACGCGCTTCTGAACTGCTGAAGCTTCACGCGGAGCGTCTCGCCGCACGTGTCCCGCCAGGAGGGAGTTCTATTATTGGTGATCAATATCATCGGCTTTAAATGCAGAATGGTGGATCCATTGGGAATAATGAGCGGCACAAGGATGCCGCCGCCGCTGCTGCTGATCGTCACTTTCTTCTACATTTCAAACGCAGGTAAACATCCATGATTGTTTCTTTATGTCGGTTTAAAACTTTTTACCCCCTTTTTTTCCCATAATTAACTTTCCTGATTTGGCATAGATTAAAATCTTTACTGGTTCTGCCCAAATCAAATCTATTCTTTTTTTTTTCTGTGTCCAGTGCAACTCTCTGTGCAACACCTGCCATGTCACCAAGAGCTTAATTAATATACCTGGATGCAGTCTTTAATCTAAGTATCTGCATAAAAATAATACATTCCGGAGAAATTATTTGATTTCGGATTGTATATTATTTAAGGTCAGGAGATTGTCATAATTATTGCCCAGTTATAAAACATCCCAATCAATTCTCTTAGAGGTAAAAAAAAACGTTTTTGTTTTTTTGTAGGAGTTATGTCATCATACCGTGTCATGCTTCTCTCAAAACTTTATAACCTGAGCTATCCATTTTCTGGTATCCAAGAGCCTGGTGCACAAGACAGTGTGCAGAGGTATATGCTTTATATGTGCCTGGACTTGTTCTACCATACCTGCTGTTGTATCTTCATACTGCAGCACTTCAGGATATTTAACCTACCCAGCTTGGTAATGTGGAACAGACTCGGTGAAATTGAAGAGAGCTGTGGGCTGAGCTGCAGTCGGGATGCTTTGTTTTCTGCTGCAGCCCCCATGGAGCCGTACTGGAACCAGATGAGGAGGACTTTTATTTGCAGGAGTGGTTAGAGGTGTCACTGATGATTATCGGCTTAAATCAAAGCGGGCATCGAGTATCTTCTGAACAATGATAGAAGCTTTTAAGGAGGAAGTTATTCGGTCACTTTCATCATTAAAACAAAGTCTTTAGCAAAATTTGATCTTAAATGTCCTGTTTTTGTAAGAAAGGCACTTTGTCGCAATGCTCTCATAAATGTCGAATGTTTAGAGAACTCCCCACAGACAGATTTTAAGAAAACAGATCCTTAATGAGTCGTCAAGATTGATGTTTAGTTATGATGCCACAGGTATAGAGTCAACAGTGTTAGCCATGCTTTTGGCAAGCTTGTTTTGTTTCTTCTTTTCAATCTTGAAGGACATTTCTAAAAAAAACCTTTTACATCTGTTTGTGTTTTTGCCACTGTCGCCCCCAAACCTTTTGGTACAATATTGGAGTTTCCTATCTTATCTTATCTTATCTTATCTTATCTTATCTTATCTTATCTTATCTTATCTTATCTTATCTTATCTTATCTATACATCCACTGAAAATAAGATGCTTGAGTTATACAGAGTGCCTTGCAAAGTATTACAATAAAGCATAAAAAAGTACAACTTTAATGTATTTTATTGGGATTTTATGTGATTCAACCAACTCAGAGGGGCACATAATCAAACGCACACATTTTCAAAATATTTTATGAATGAAAATCTGAAAAGTGTGGTGTGCATTTGTATCCACCCACTTTTACTCTAATTTCTCTAAGGGTGTGTTCATACCTGCCATGTTTGGTAGGTACTTTAAACAAACCAGAGTTCTGAGCTTTTGTGCAGGTGTGAATACACTGAAGTGAACCCTGATCTGAACCACACAACTGAACCGAGGTGGTCTCTGTCCACTTCCAAATGGACTCTGGTGCGGGTTACTTCTTTTCTGAATACAAATTATCCAACTCTACAGGAAATATCTAGCCTTTTTGTACTTAATTAGTCACCTTTGCAGGAAATCTGGCAAAAATGAGCCCTTAGTGTTGCGAACGCTACCACTGCAGGTTAGGGAAAGCAGAGTGCATCATCTCCTTCAGGTTGAAGCAAGCATTTGCCGATGCCGCTCCAAAATCAGAAATATGACGTCACCAAACCTCTGTTGAACGAGCTGCTCTTGACAATCGAAATTATATTGCAGCTGTAATAACAGCAAACTTCCATGTTTGTTGCCTGTGCTTAATCCACCCCTACTCATTTCTGCCCGATGGAAGCAAAGATCGTCACACACGTGGCTCTGTTACAAGCTATTGTTTACCTGTAAAATGTACAATGTGAAAGCAGACCACAGGAAGCAGAAAAAAGTCAACTTTTGGTCTCGCCCAAATCATGCGGACCAGAGGTGTGAATACACCCAAACCTATTACACTCGAGGGTCTATTTTCCAAAAAAATGCATACTCATACTTTACAAGGCATTTCTCAACTTGTAGAATGCCTAAACTGCTAATCTTGTTATCAACGGACAAAACGTCCTGGAGGGTGATGTGGATGTAAAAATGTGACAGTATATTATTCTGGGCCTGAGTAAATGAGAATACAAAACGTCTTACTTTTGCTGTAAAGAAGGAAATAAACACAATGAATTATCACTACAGCATCTTGTTTACATCTGTAGAAGATTTGGTGTCCACGCAACAAGCAATTGAGAAGTTTTACATGTTTAGATAAAAAAAAAAAAAGAAATCCAGGCGGACCCCTGCTATTCTGTGCCATTTTGGCACAGAATTTTTTCTCCATTTGTGGATAATGGCATTCACTGCAGTTCACCAGAGTCACAAAGCTTTAGAAAAGGCTTCGTAAACCTTTACAGACTGATAAGTCCATCCATCCATCCATCCATCCATCCATCCATCCATCCATCCATCCATCCATCCATCCATCCATCCATCCATCCATCCATCCATCCATCCATCCATCCATCCATCCATCCATCCATCCATCCATCTTATTCCGCTTATCCGGGGTTGGGTCGTGGGGGTAGCAGGTTCAGTAGGGAGGCCCAGACGTCCCTCTTGGGCCAGCTCCTCCGGGGGAATCCCAAGGCGTTTCCAGGCCAGCTGAGACACATAGTCCTTCCAGTGTCCTGGGTCTTCCCCTGGGCCTCCTCCCGGTAGGACGTGCCCGGAACACCTTACCAGGGAGGGGTCCAGGAGGCATCTAAAATAAGTCTTTTAGATATAAAAAAAAAAATTGTACTCAAATTTGGCCATGATGTGTTGCTTTTCAATATCTTTGAGCCCACTTAATGTTGTCAGCGGTCGCTATTAAAATAATGTTAAGGCTAGTTAAATGAAAGTGAACTATAAAAAGGTTACACTAATTTGTTACTTGGGGGCTTAGTTTTTGCATAGCACAAGGTCTGTGGAAATTGCCTTTTGTTTTCCTTAATAAATGAAATCTTAATTTAAAAACTGCATTTGTTATTTACTCGTCTTTTCTTGGTCTTGTATTGATATTCGTTTTAAGTTCAGAAGCAAAAAAAAAAGGAAACAATCTTTTTATAGACTTGTAATAGTATGCACATGTTTAAATAACACGTTGTCTGGGCAAGTCATTGCCAAAATGACAAATGTGACCCTTGCACCTTTTGTGAGTGTGACCCAATCACTACCTCTTTAGATGTCGGCGTTAATTACAATTCCTTAGAATAAAGTCCTTTTGCATTATTTGTTTAGTATTTATTATTATTGGGCAGATTCTTGTATATTTATTCGTCTTTATTGACTGTTTTTAAATTTTTTTACTGTCATCTGTAGCCTTACACCACCTGCCTGTCAACAATTCGGGTTGGGTCTGAAATATGATTGTCAACCTCCAAGCGATGTGGTCAGGTTACGGTCAAGCATGTCATCACCTGGCCCGAGGGGTTTCACAAAATTTACGTTACTCGGCTATTGTGTGTAACACAGTGGGGGCAGGTGAGGGAACACTAGTTGTGAACAACCAATGAAAAAAAAAAAGGCACAATTTATGGCTTTTGGTAGTTTCCTTTTTCAGAAAATGGTATGACGTCAAGAAAACAGAAGATGATTTGTGGAGTCAGTGTGTGGGATGGTTCTTTATCCAACAGCACACTAAGAATTGGTGCGTTAGAAACCCTGGCCTGGATCAAATATAGCCCGATGGTAAATGGAAGATATTTATAGCACTTTTATCATACCAACCACTCAATGCACTTTACGCTATAAAGTCACTTTTCTCCCTGTAAGTCTCACAAATGAGCACACAATGTTACACTGATATGCAGATGCAGTAAGGAACCTGGGGTCAACCATATTGCCCCTGGGTAACATTGATATGTGGAAGCTGAAATTGAACCCACAACTTTCAGATGCAAGGTGACTATTCTTCACACTGAGCCAGTTGCCCTATGACCCATTTGGCCCTGTCCTGCCCTGAGATGGTTTTGCACGTGGTTGGGTTATGGGTTTGACCCAACGTAATGGATTATATATCTGCAACCAATGCAGTAATCTGCTGGCAAACATTAAGGTTCCTAAAGAGTAGGTTGAAAATAATTACCCATAACATATCTTATTAAACAACCAGGTTAAAATCTAAGATTTGGTTAGCTTCTGCACTAAACATTATCAGATTAAAATAAAAAAGATAACAATCTCCTAATGTCCAAAAATACTTTTTTGAATGTGTATAACGAAATTAATATCTGAAATGTAACACTATAAATATTGCCGCTTTGTCTCGACTTTATGACTGGCTGTGAGGTGTGTAAAATGCTAATGTTACGTCAAGAACTCATTGTCTTGTATAAACCGGAGCCATTGAAAAAAAAAACAGGCGGTTTTATATACGATACAGCTCTTACCATCATTTCATCCCATGGAAGAGGTTCGGTGACGTTTAATCTGGGTGTTGTAAATTCAGAATTGCTATCAGTTAAGGCTGCTACGTACACTGCGATAAATTTGTTATCGCTCCTACAGCTGCAAGAACTAAATGACCCTGTTTTGTTCTTGCAGCCCTGCCTTGGAAGTTCTTGCTGCTTGTTCTCGACACATCATCCTGGAAGAACTTCTCACTGGGTGTTCAAAAACTGTTGTGTGATTGGTCATGATTTGGATGGGCATGGTGAAGCTGGAAAAACAAAAATGTCATTACCCATTTTATTATTATTTTTTTTAATATATTTGGCTGCAAGCTGGATGTTTGATGTGATCCGACGAACAAGGTCTTCAGAACGACTGGCTGAAATCCTGAAGTATGAGAAATGTCTTTTGCCGTCCATCTCCCTTGTCTGTCAGACTAAGACACTGTATTTGCCCCGTTCAACTCTGGTGTACTGAGCAGTTGAATGTCACCTGCATTCACTTGTTTTCCCCAGTTCTTCAGCAATCTGGAATAATAACAAGGAATCTTCTTTCTCCTCCACTTCAGATATTTTGTTCTCCTCCTCTTTCTTCATAAATCCAAAATGCCATCTCTGCCATTGTGGTATTGTGTTGTATTTTAAACTTCCATAAATGTAGCAAAGGTGTAATGTATGCCACAGTGGGCAGGACTTTTTAGGAGTTCGGCAGCTGAGTTTGTCGTGAACTATGAATAATCAGAGCCAAAACAAACTTTGTTCTTGTTCTGGCCAAATCAAAAACAAGAATTTGTTGTAGTGGAGCATGTGACAGGCTTAAAGAACAAGGAGACTTCTTCTACTTTTTCTAACTAACCCAACGAACTGGTTCACAGTTTTCATTTCAATATTTAGTTAAAGCTACCCAAATTTTACCCCAAAAGAATAAATCCAGCTACCATGTTAAAGAACTCAACCAGCGGTTTTTAGAATGCATTGAATATTGCTTGTTTATATTAAGAATCTGACCAAGTCTATGCGTTGAACATAGTTAGCGTGCTAACGATGTATTTAGCAGTTAAAAGGCTATTATAGGTAATCAAAGTTGTTCTCCAGTGTTAGCTAAAGACGTCAGTATAACCCAATGGCACTAACATTATTAATCAGCATATTCCCACTACTTTGTTTTCTATTATAACTTGTGGAAAATATTTAGTAAGGTCTGATTGAGGCTTAAACCCAACTGGATTTTACTCCATGTTTGGTCAAAACTACCAAACCTTTATCATAGGGTGACCAGACGTCCCTGATTTCAGCATTTAATGAATGAGAAAATTCATATAAGCCCCAGCGTTTGGTTAAAGCTAGTTAAATGTTTAGTAAAACTTCCTTACCAGCAACAAAGTTGGGTTAAAGAAAAAAAAAAGCAGTTTTTGTGTGTGTGGAGTTGATGGATTAATGTAAAAATGATTGATGACCTCATGTTGATATGTAATTTGTCTTTTGCAACTCTCCTTCCATCAGGAGGTCTAGATTTTTAAAGACAAAAATGTCTTTCTCACCTGTATGGGCTGCACGTTGTGTGTCAACTACTTATTATCTATCACCAGCAGGCTACGTGCTTAACGAAGAGCTGATACAGCCCCTTTCTGCCCTAGCGAACAATTACAGTCATCGACACACATAATACGCCTGCTATGCAGGGTGTGCACTGGCCCACTGGGAGGAAAGTATCTTGTTGAGTGATGAATCACAGAGGCCTTTTGACTGACAGTTTGAGCAGTTTTGTTGAAGTGAGGTTTTTAGGTCAGCTCGGGCAGAATGCAGTGTCTGGAGGCGTTTCTCGCAGCTGACATTTACTGCATAGGGTGACAACCAAGATCCTTATTAAAGCCCCTTCTCCCCAGGAGCATTGTGCCCTTGGGTCTGGCTGTTCCTGTAATAAAAAACGCGACCAATGGCATGTGTCATTTCTTAAAAGCCTGACACAGTCAGATTGATTGAGTAGATTTTTAAAAAAAAATACTTCCACTGAAAAGGATGTAGATTTACCTTTGGCATTTACTTATGTGGCTTCTTATTAAATGTATGCTATTAGCTATACGTGAAAAATCATGATAATTAACAGAAAAGCTTGAAAACATCAGTCTCTGGGTAATTGATCTATATATAATGTATTTTACTTAGGTAATTGAATTATTAAAATTAATGCATTTTAAATAATATCCCAATTTATTCAATGCCTCTGTACAATCCTACAATAAAGCTCTTTTCAGGAAAAAAACACTTGAAATATCCCTAACATTAATGAATACATGAATAAAACTGATGTCTTAGGAAGAGCACAGAACAGCAATGCATAGAATGAGCCATGCAGGTGATTCTAACATTTCTCTGCTTCAGCGGGTCATCAACAAATCTAATCCTCACTCTAGTAACGTGTATTGACCACACCCACTGTACTTAATAGCCACTAGATGCCGGTCCAAAAGAGCACCTATGGGATGCGATGGGAGATTCGCTTTGTGGATGTGCGGCTGATAAATCTGAAACAACTGTGTGATGCTATCGTTTCAATATGGACCAAATCCCCGGAGGAATGATCGTGGTTGAGCGTGCCATGTATTTCAAAGCGCATTTGTGAGGTCAGATGTTGTTGTTGGATGAGAGGGTCTGACTCAGTTTCTTGTCTAATTCATCCCAAATATCTTCTATCGGGTTGAGGTCACTTTGCAGGGGGGGGGGTCAAGTCCTTTCATGTCAAACTCGCTCATCCATGTCTCTGTAGTCGTTGCTTTGCGCACTGATTCCCGATCATGTTGGAACAAGAAGGGGACGTTTCCCAACTGTTCCTTCTTAGAACGGAGCATAAAACTGTCTAAAAGGTCCTCATATGCTGTAACTCCTCAAAAACAGTACCACACTGTGCCCCCCTGCCACTCACCCTATGTGACCTACCACCTTGTGTCTGAGTCGAGGAATTTCCCAATCACTTCCATTTTGTTGTAATGCCACTAACAGCTGAACGTAGACTATTTAGTCACAATGAAATTTAATGATTAGACTCTCATGGTACCACGCTGGAATTTACTGAGGTCCACAGAGTGACCCATTTTTCCCCATGTATTTGTATAAACAGTCTGCCGATTAGTGCATTTTATACACCTGTGGCTATGGGAAGTGCTGATCCTGATTCTAATCCTGATGAAAGTGATTGAAACACATGATTGCAAAGATTTGCAGGGGGTTAGTGAATACCTTTGTCAGTGTAGGGTGTGCCAATCAGAACTAGCCTGTTAATGCAAGGTGTCCCTAATAATGTGGCCAGTAAGTGTGTACAGTGATGGTTTCTAAGAGTGTAGCAGTACATCGATTCACATTGATATATCACTTAAATGACTAATGATTACATCAATGCAAAATGAAAATATCGTTCCATATTGTCCTGTTTAAGATATGCCTTTATTTTGAAATTCACAAGGCCTGAGACTATCGTGAGGTGATCTATTATTATTATTTAAAAAATTGAAGAATGCTATTTTAGATTTAAATGCCTGATATCTGTATGAGCTTAGAAACATTATGACCAAAACATATATTTTATTTGTCAGTTGATATCAATACTATTATTACATCAATGATTGTGTTAGATGGGCAGATAATATCGCATCATATCGATCACAGACTTGTGAATTGAATTTGATTAAAATCGCATCATAACAGACTTTGTGATATCAGCAAATGTTGTATCGTCATACAAATCAATATAACATCGTATTGAGCTAAAGCTGGTGATTTACACCCCTAAAGGTTTCTTATAAATGCAAAGCTTGTGGGGGGTTGAAACAAACTTTTAATAATGAAAATGTATTTATTGATTTTATTTTATAAGATAATTTGCTGGGAGATGACCAGGTGGTGCCTTTGTTGAATGAAAGCTGTGTTGAAACTTGGCTGCTCATCAGCTATCAAAAGCAGATGTCAATGATATAGTACATGTGTGTTAGTGGATTATGGTACTGATAGTAGCTACAGTACAATCCCAAAGATCTGCTGACAGTGCAGTTTTAACATTGACAAAATATGAAATAAAAATACCCATGCAATATTTCTGGGAGGTCTAGTGTCTCTGCCCAATTAGAAACCCAATCAGGTGCTACATTATTACATTCTGTACTTCAATTTTCTGTCTGCGCAAGTCATCCATCCATCCATCCATCCATCCATCCATCCATCCATCCATCCATCCATCCATCCATCCATCCATCCATCCATCCATCCATCCATCCATCCATCCATCCATCCATCCATCCATCCATCCATCCATCCATCCATCCATCCATCCCCCAGCTGTGGAGGAGCTGGTGCTAACCAGAGGCTATTTTGACAAAGTGATAGAGCATACGTAACATTGTTTCATCGAGTCTTTTTACAAAGATGTTTATATATACAGTGACTTGCAAAAGTATTCATAACCCTTGAACTTTTCCACATATTGCCACATTACAACCACAAACATAAATATATTTTATTTGGATTTTATGTGAAAGACCAACACAAATTGGTATACAATTAGAAGTAGAAAGACAATTACACATGATTGAATTATTATTTGTAAATAAAATTCTGAAAAGTGCGGTGTGCAAAAGTATTCAGCCTTCTTTTCGCTGAGTCCAACCAATTGCCTTCAGAAATTGTCTGATGACTGCTAATGACTGAATAGCGTCCTAATCTCAGTACAAATACAACTACTCAGTGACGGCCTCAGAGGTTGGTGAAGAGAATATTGGGGAGCAAACAGCATCATGAAGTCCAAGGAACACACCAGGCAGGTCAGGGATAAAGTTGTGGAGAAGTTTAAAGCAGGCTTAGGCTATAAAAAGATTTCCCAGTCTTTAAATATCTCACAGGAGCACTGTTCAATCCATCATCTGGAAATGGAAAGAGTACGACACAACTATAAACCTACCAATACAAGACCGTCCATCTGAACTTAACAGGCCGAAAAAGGAGATCACTGATTAGAGATGCAGCCAAGAAGCCCATGGTGACTCTGGGTGAACTGCAGAGATCCACAGCTCAGGTGGGAGAACCTGTCCCCAGGACAACTATTAGTCATGCACTGTGCAATTGCAGTCTTTTTGGAAGAGTGGCAAGAAGAAAGCCATTGTTAAAAGAAACAGTCCTGTTTGCAGTTTGCCAGAAGCCATGTTGGGGAAACAGCAAACATGTGGAAGAACGTTGAAGAAAATTTAACTTTTTGGCCAAAATGCAAAACGCTAACACTGCACATAAAGCCGGGGTTAAAATGGAGTGGTTTGATACAAAACATATTCATGTGTTAGAATGGCTTAAAGTTCAGACCTAAACCCAATTGATAATCTGTGGCAAGACCTGAAAACTGCTGTTCAAAGACACTCTCCATCTAATCTGACTGAGCTTGAGTTGTTTTGCAAAGAGGTGTAAAAAAATAAAAAAATAAATCATTTTTAATTTCCTTTCTACTTCACAATTGATTTTATGTGAAAGACCAACAAAAAGTGGTATACTTTTTGTTGGTCTTTCACATAAAATCCCAATAAAATATATTTATGTTTTTGGTTGTAACAAAATGTGGAAAGGTTCGAGGGATATTAGTATTTTTTGCAAACCACTTTACGTGATCTGGTTTTCAACATGTGGAATAGAAAAGCAGAAGTATTTAAATTGGTGCTGAAATAGTAGAGCTGCAGAACATTTCAAAACCAAAGCACCTTGCAATACCAAGGTGTCCAACACTGCAACCACCAAAAAAACAGATTTTTTTACTTGGAACATTGTTTTCGGTCCGTTGGAGACACCTTTACTTTCCTAGACATCTAGACATTGGTGGGACAACGTGATAAAGGAGAAAAAAGAAAAGAAAAATGGAAAGTGAAAATTGTGGGTTATTCCATTAAGCAATAGTGTTCCAATTACATGCTTTTCTGATGTTGTGCAACCCTAGTTTCCACACGGTGACTGTCTGCGACCCGGCATATTTTCAGACAACTGAATTTGTCTTTCCTGTATGCAAGGGAATAGTTTACCAGTTTTCTTTTACCCAGATGACTGGCAATGTGCTGCAACAGAAGGTCTGTCCTACTCTGTGCTCCATGCAGCCAGAGAAAACTGACACCATCACTGACATCTTCAGATGCAGACTTTAAACCTTAGATGTCCTTTTCTTTGATTAAACTAACATATGGCAGAGAACAGGCAATCACCAAACAAAAAGGTCTCAACTTGGATTTCAACCTAGAACCTTCTTGCTGTTTCACCTGTTGTCCGGCAGCAGGTCTAACCACCAGGTCACTGTGCAGGTCCACAGCCACTTTGCCTTAACTTATTTCACAGCTCAGGTCTGATTTTGCAGCAGTGACCGCTTTAGCACACCGTGACGCCTCCGTTCCTGAACTATCTTATAAAAATTCGCCCCCACCAATCTCACATCCACACCTGGTGTTGGCACATAAGCAAAGGGGGGGGGGGGGGCTGGGGCATACCGTGGGGTTAAAAGAAGCCAATTTGAAGCATCAAGACAAAACCTCAGCATGCAAATATAGTTTACTAAAGATTTATTTTCTATGGGCAAATAATGTCTGTGGATGAAAGGATTAAAAAGCCGTTTTGTTAGAATTAAGGAAAGGATGATTTTGGATAATGAAGGATTAGAACATGTTGACGATCTGCCAGGTCAAAGTGGTTCTGGGAATAGCTATAGAGAGCAGTCTGGCTGGCAGTTCTATGTTCTTTATTAAACACACCAGGTTCATTTTTATCCTATTCCTGTAGTTTTTTTTTTTTTTACAGGGATAAGATGGTTAAATTTTTCAATAGATACTGCTATACTAGCTTAGCATTATTACAGGTAGTGTTCCTTTAGCTATAGAGAGCAGTCTGGCTGGCAGTTCTATGTTCTTTATTAAACACACCAGGTTCATTTTTATCCTATTCCTGTAGTTTTTTTTTTTTTACAGGGATAAGATGGTTAAATTTTTCAATAGATACTGCTATACTAGCTTAGCATTATTACAGGTAGTGTTCCTTTTTGAAACTAATTTTGGGTTAGTAAAGAGTTTACAACAGTGTACTAATATAGTTCAATGTTTTTTGCTGAATGACAAATGTTGTTGAAGAGCTATGCTTCTAGGGAAATCATGATAAAATAGCGACTGTGATTGTATCCTTGCAAATTTTGACATGATGCTTTGTCCTTATTGCTCACCCTGTTTTTTTGGAATGGAGCTATGGCCTGACGAGTCGTTAAACCATTGATAATCAGGTCTTTAAAAACCCTAAAAAACAATTGATTTCTACGTAGCTTGTAGATCAACGGCAGCAGTGTAAACATCAACCATGACATCATGTTCTAAATAAATTAAGTCCTCTCTGTTTGTATTGGCTTTTTGGTAAAACCTTGTTAGGCTTCAATGCAAAGACAATGTTTATAACACCCTAATGCTATAAATTTCCCAAATGTTCACTCTTTGTTCTCTAAAAAAAAAAAAAATAAAATAAAAAAATCAAAGCCACCATACGATGTAATATCCAACAACAACAGAAGGGAGAGCCACCTAAAGTGATGAACCCTGTGACGGACAAATATTGATGCAGCCTTTGAGGGAAGCTTGGCCAAAGAAACCCTTTGTTATTCGCTAGCATTACAACGGAAATGTTTGTATTAGAAATGAGCTGTGATCTTAGCCGAGATGTCCGCCTGTACATCTGACTGTGGCCTCCCTCTTTCTGACTCCAAAATCAAGAACTGACTTTTGGAGATACATGTGTCTGACAGCAGGAGAGGCCATTCAGTGCATGTATCTCTAATCAGATCCATATATATATATATATATATATATATATATATATATATATATATATATATATATATATATATATCATATAAACAACACAAAAACAATTTATTTTCCTTTTCGTATATTTATATTTAAAATGTCTTAATTGACGTGGAACCAAAGTAAAATTCCATGTTTGTGGGCACAAACTTGGTAAATAAAGCCAAGTCTGATTCTGAACAGAGGAAAAAAGAAGCATGATGGACCCTCTGTCTCATTCATTACTGCTCTCCATTTCTTTTCTCTGTATGTAATCTGTCCGTCTGGTTTTCATCTGTTTTTTTTTAATCATTTGTGGTCTTGGAGAGGAATCATGTCATGTTATTCAGAGGGATATCTGACACAAGCTGCAGGAAAAGAACATAAGCATGAAAAGGGACGGCAGTGCCAGCCTCCTGGGAAAAAGTATTTTGAGAAAGATTTGAGACCCAGTACTGGATTTGTTTTGTATGGTTCTATGTTTTGGTGCAATCGGTGTGGGAGGCCAGACTAACTCATATTCCTGTTTCTGAGGCGAAAGTATGCTGCTGCATTCTCCGCCGTTACAGAGATAATGACGGACAATTCACTGACACTCATTAAAAATGTTCGGCAACACATGCAGACGATTAGATGACTCTCCTGGTGTTCAGGAGATGGTGTTCTGCCTGTCCTTATTTAATGTACATAGTGAGGACCGTGCATTGACTTCTATAGACTTCCATTCATCTTCAAGCCTTTCTATGCCTAAGCCTAACCCTAAACCTAATTGACACCATAGTGCTAAACCTAACCTCTAGGCCAGAATAAAAGTGAGGGCCAAAAAAAAGGTCCTGACTTTACATCAAAGTCCTCACTTTACTAGTAAAATGAGCAAAAAGTGTTCTCGCTCAGCTGCAAGTACAAGAACACACACACACACACACACACACACACACACACACACACACACACACACACACACACACACACACACACACACACACACACACACACACACACACACACACATCTGGTTTCCAGACAATCTGTAGTGTCTTTTAATCCCGTGCCAGCTTGGTCAGTGTGTCTCTGTGCATCCCTGATCCAGACAGATTTTCTACCAACACGAGGACTGGAGTTGAGGTGTAGCACTGTTGCTTGTTTGTTAGCAAAGCAAATTAAATATGATCAAGTTTAGGCGGATTGGCTCAGCATACATTAATGCAAATCACAAAGGCAAACATTTGTGTTTATGACTAGTTTGGTGCCGGCGATATGACAATATCAGGTAATGAAGGATCATTCCTCTGAAACGGGGCCTGGAATATTGACCTGGTCAGTTCAGTAGCAGAGGGAGTTGATCGCTGCCGTCTGTTTTGGTGTTAATTAAATTATCAACAGCTGCACCAAAGGGACAACAATGAGATGACCCAGAAAACAGGAATGGTTTTGCAGAAGCAGGCCACAGACATTTTCCCTCCTCTTTTCTTTGCTACTTTTTAGTAGTTTCACATTAGACCAGGGTCAGTGTCGCCACTGGCAGCACGAGGCGATACATGGACCCTATAGAGGTTGCACAGGCAGTCCAACTCCACCAGGACGGGACATCAACATGTGCCATTGCCAGACTGTTTGCTGTGTCTCCCAGCACCGTCTCCAGAGCATGGAGGAGATTTCAGGAGACAGGCACTCTCCTGAAATCTGCTGCAGGGGGGTCTGAGATCATTATTTTTTCTTTCATTTCATGGCAAACTTTGAACTGCATGATCTTTCAGCCACTTTATCATCATGTTTGCCTTACAACATGTCGCTCCATCACACAGCTCATCACCAACGTTTCTCTGGTATTTCTCTGACTCCCCTTTTGATTCATGGCAGCGTTTTCAGCAGATTTATATTGAAACATAGGAAGCTGCTCCGCATATTGACTGTATCAGGATGTTTCACTGCTGGCACCACAGAGAACTCATAGTGTTCACCTTTTCCTCTCTAGACGAATGGTTTTCTAGATCCTGTCTTACTTACACGCACATCGTTTATGCTCTGCCCATAAATTTTCTATAGAGTTGAAATTTATACTTGACAAAAAATTGCTTAGGTCAGTGTTTTCATAGCTTGTGCCCAAGCTTTAACCTGCATACTGACGTCTAGAGGTGTTGGTTAAGAATTTTGACATGATGTTTTTTATTCATGGTGTGCTATCCCTTTTCTATTCCTTCCCTACCCTCCATACTGACATGCAAAATCATTTCTATTTAGTAAATGCCTGAATAAACAGATTTTTTGATTTTTAAACCCCTTCGAATTCACATAAAAACCTCTACCTTTAAACTATTTGAGAATGACCAGGGGATGGTGCCATGGCTATGTTTGCTTATGATAAGTTAACCCATAACATAGTTAATTGAAGGCACATTTCTGAACATATTTTACATATTAAGCATGCTGGTTTGCTGTGTGACATCATGGAGAAAAAATAATCAGGCAGGGCCAATAAAATCAGCCTAGGGTGCAAAATCCAGATATTTGAAAGTCGCTCATTCAGTAGTTGAACTTACAGCTTAAGCAAGTATAACCGATTTGGAGATTTCCATCCATCATACCACTCAGCGGGTTTCTGTTGTTACTGCGTCGGGGCCGGGGCTGCAGACAGGGATGGAGGCGAGCTGTGGGTTCGGTTTCCAGGTGCAGCATAGATGGGAAACAAAGCTCCTCCTAATATTTTTTTCTGTTACTTTTATGTTTTCTCTCTGAACACAATGCAGGGAAGTGAAGCTGAAAAAGCTACAGAAACGTACCTGGCCCCATGTGAAGAAGTAATTGTGCCAATGAGATGGCAGCAAAGTGTGTGCCACCCTTGGCGACAACTGATACAATCAGTGGATTATGATAACTGGCAATTAGTCCTCTGCATCGCTGTTGAGGAATTCTTCTGTTTTTGCTAAATCCTTTTAATTCAGCCACACTGCAGGGGTTTTAGACATGAACCACCCGTTTCACGTATCATCTGAAATAATTATATTTCCGTAAATTTTACTAGGCCACTCCAAAACATTTTTTTCCCCCCTTCTTTCCCCCCTTCTGCCATTTATAGAGTATAATGTACTTTTTATTGAATGCCATGATAGTTTTACACCAGTTGCATAGGGATGCACATCTTCCTTAAAGTTCCACTTTTGTCTCATTGGTCCAGAGGAGAAAAAAATCCCAATAGTTTTGGGGGGGTCATCAATATGTTATAGAGAAAGGTGAGGAGATATTTGTGTTTTTGGTCTCTCCCATGGTGGCCATTTTCTCTTTTCTATTATTGATCACTGACCTTAACTGTGGCAATTGAGGCCTGCAGTTCTTTACATGTTGTTCTGGGTTCTTTGGTGACTTCTGAAAAAAGTTGTCAGTACTTTTTTGGAGTACTTTTGGTTGTCTGTTTAATCCTGGGGAGGTTCACCACTGTTCCAGGCTATCTCTGTGGATAATTGCTCTCACTTTGGTTCTCTGGGGTTACAACTTCTTAAAAATCGCTTTTTGATCCTTTTACGCTTGATTGTTGTCAGTGGCTGTGATTCTCTTCTGTTCTCCCATTTCTTGAGATTTTGACAGGCTTTTGAGTGAATTAAATAATAAATTGAACAATGATGGTTGTTTTTCCCTTGATTGCCTTTACTGATATAATATTTTTGGTAATCTGAACCATTTTTGAGTGTGACAAAACTTGCTTTACTTTGAAACATTTAGCATATTTCCTCTTGTTCTGCCTCTCGCCACAGTTTAAACGGTTCAACTCTAATGTATAATAATCAGGACAAACATCCCAAAACTAAACATTAGGTTACTAAGCTATGGCCAAACTCCATATAGTATTTCCCTGAAAAGGTACAAGAGAATACAGTATGAGCTGATATTAAATGATTTAAAACTCTGCAAAAAAAAAGAAGCAACTTTTAAAGAAGCCAAGCTATTATATTTTTCATTTTATTTAAACAATTGCAGTTATTTTGTATATATTCTGTGTAAAATCTGACTTGAACCAGATTTAGTTGTTTTTGGGGCTTCTCAAATGATACCAGATCTAAGTTATTAAAAATAAAGGTGCTGGTTACTGTAGCTATTTAAATATTGCAGAAGCATGGACATAATTCTTATAAATCTTTGAGCATGCGTTTCAGCTACATTTTCTTTGAAGATTTTAGACCAGTTAATCTTTGCTGCAGGTATCACACCTCACTTAGATTTATTTGTAGTTGAAACTGACTCATTCGGGACCAGCCGGAAAAATCTGTATGTTTTTGCCTAAAAGACAAGACAGTATTTCTACTTTTAGCTGAGGCTCACAACATACTCTGCATGTGTGTGCATGTTGATCATAGTCACACTACACTTCAGAGCCTCAGGACAGCAGCAGCGGCAGCAGCTGACAAAACGCAGAACATCCTTGTGCATATGAACAAAGCTGCGTATGTACACTGTGCACCTTTGCATGCACATGTTACATGGATGTTGTTTCAAACCTGTGTTTTCTTATCAATGAGCAGCTAAATGTAAAATGTCTTGCCTTCTGGTACATTTAGATGTCGGTGGGCAGTCCATGTTGTGGTATGTATGAGTGAAAAACGGCGGTAATTGGGAGTAGCGTGTCTGGCATGCGTGCGTGCCAGGATCTACTGTGTAGAAAAGTTATAGCTGAGACCACAGAGAGCGACATCTGGTTATATTAACATTTTAACTGAAAAATAAAATGCATATTTACTTTATCACTTTCTTGTAAAAGTGGAGAATAGAAATTAAGACACATTCACTGGTTTTAACATGTTCTGTCTGGATTCCTGATGCTGCCCTGCAAAAGGATTCACACCAATCAGACTTAAAAAAAAAGTTCTGCATACGTTTTATATGTAAGGGAAATGATTTGTGTTTTTTTTATTTTTTAAAATACAATTTTTTATGTTTGGTTTGCATCTCTAGAAAAATCCCATAGGCTCTTTCATTTCAAATATACTGCTCAAAGTCATTTTCGGTATGTGTTCACCAGCTTTACACATACAGACCTGGGATCTGTAGGAGGTTGACATTTCCACAAGATATCAACCTCCTACGGAAGAAAATTGATCCATCTTATTTTTGCAAAAAATAGTTTTTTCTTATTTTAAATCCTAAAATTAAAATAAAATTAGGACAAATTTCCAATGTAGGTGTATATCAAAAAGTAGCAATTGTTTTTTTTTAAAAGTCATTTAACATTTGAGGCTCTAAATGTGTTTTTTTATTCAGATTGTAAAGGTTTCTGGCCTCTGGTTTAGGTGGATTGCCCTTTCTGAATGTAGTGTAAAAGCCTCAGGTGCTTTACAAGTACAGGCCGTTTACCATTCATTATTTGTTCTTTAAAAAACTTCGGAGGAATATACAGAACAACTGGAGTTATACTAATAATAAATTAGACACGTGGACTGTATTTACTAAAGCATTAGTTTTTAAGATGCTCCATTGTTCTCTTTCCACTTCTTGTTACTCTATCGCCTAAAATCCCCGTCAATTCTGATGGTGTAATTTGACAAAAAGTTATGAACACTTTTGCGCGACACTCTGTTTTTTGGTTTAAAGCAAAGGAGAACGATGGTGCCATTCACAAAACTGCTGCTTTTCAAGTTTTCCAACAAAGAAAACTGTGTCAGATGTAGTGAGATTTGCAGCTAAATTGTGTTTGCTGTTTTCTATAACCTGCCTAGCAACCAATCATACTAAATTGAGGGTGATATAAATCTCATTGTCTAATACGTGGTAAAGCAAAACCAAACCAACAAATATAATTAAACTGTATAACACTAACCGGAGAACTATGTGGGCAGTCAGAGCACAATAATTCAAATGTCAGCAGATGTTTGTCAGCCTGTGAAATCAGGTGAATCTGTGCCAAAGTTTAATTGCATTAATTATATCAGCTAATGACATGATGGCAGGCCGATGATGGACAGAATTACAAGCTGACGGACGTGCAGGCGCATGGATGAACAGACGGATAAACTCCAAATAAAAGGGCCACAGCTACATCTGGCACTCAGACTTTGATATCTTCCCAGCTTAATGTGTGCCTACACATGCACACGAGTCTGTGTGTGTCTAAAGGTGTGGGGCAGATGGAGATGGAGGGTTTACGTAAGCCTCTGGAATACGTGTAAAAAAGAAGCCACACCAGTAGAGGCATGCCCTGCTCTCCCATGCCATCTATTATTTCTTCCACCAGCTCTCTCCGTCCCCATCTCTCTCCACTTTCAATACCTTGCAGATTTCTCCCCCCCCCCTTTAAAGACCACTTTCATGGCTCGTCTTTATGCTGTTTAGTCTATCCAAGCAGAGTCCATATTCGAATGTTTCCAGATGTTGTTGATTCGTGCTCAGATTAGGACACACTGCCACACATGTTTGGTTCTGTAACTTTTTATGCATCCTTGTTTGCATTTCGTCTGCTTGGCTGTACCCCAAGTCCTTGTTAAAATGCATTTATTTTAGTGACTTTTATTGGTAACCTTTGCATTTATAATTATTGTTGTTTGGGGTGCCTGTGTGTTGGATCTGTCGCACAGTTGCAAAGGCAGACAGGAAACATAACGACAAGCTGCAGAAGAGTTTAGCTTTGAAAAGCAGTTTCACAGATGCTCACAGATTTCCTAAACACTGAAGCAACAGGTGTTGGTGTTTAGGAAGTGATCAGGCAATTATATCAGCCTGGACTGCAAAAAAAGAGAACATTGTAATAATGTTTTCCTGAAGAAAACACATTTTCAATTAATCAATTATTCAATCTGCTGCTTCATACATTTAATTCATTGTATGCAGATGAAACCGGTGTGATACTGAACTTGTTGTGTAAGTCTTGGTTGTTTTGAGTTCTTCAATAATACATTTGAATCTGCTGCAATTAAAATGGATTTATATATAAAAGTACCAAAATAGTGTAAAAGCAGAAGTTTATGGAATACATGCTTTGTGAATTAAAACATATGTTCTAAGATTCGGTTGTCAGATAGAAAGTACTTTCTGGAGATAAGCAGGTAATAAACATATTTTTCATTTAGCCCACATTTCTCTATTGAAAATGTTTATTTGTCTGTTATAATGTTTGAATTTTAAATGTCCTGTTTTAATTAGCGGCAGGAGGAAAACAATCATTATCAGAGATAAAGGATTAAAAAAACACTCTTTCTGTAATTAATCTATCTAATGTTTTTCAGCTAGTGAATTGAATTACTGAAATAAATGAAGCATTCAATAATATTCCAATTTATTGAATATAGGTTTTACTATAACAAATTGTGTCAAAATCCAGATTATACCACAGGACAGTGATATGCCCAGACCCCTCACGCTTGTGTTGCACCTAACATCAATATTCATTCCCAGAGACGACGGGCCCGTGGTAATTTCTCCCGCTGGATCTGGCTCCACAGGACTTCTCTGGTCTTCATTGTTGATGACGTTTGCTATTTTTTGTGGTTTAGGGTCAGTGTCTTCATCAGGAAAAGTTCAAGTATCTTAGTGTATTAGGTTACCTTCAACCTGCTGGCAAATAAACGGCCCAATTCCGATATTTTCACCTCTGCCAAAAAATCTGATTTGTCCCTCTTCCGTAAGTGGTGCTAAATTTGATACATACTGAATATTTTCAAGACCTGCTGTATGAGCGTTATCTTGTTCATGTGTGACGGTGGATTAGAGCAGAAGTTAGTTGCATGAATTGGGGGTTCTTCTGTAATAATAATGAATAATTGAATGCTGCTTTGGTCTGTCCTTATTAAGACTGAGGCAGGCAGGGAACTTGATGTTTGGGCCAGATGTTGTATTGCATTTAAAATGTTTATTAATGATGAAACCTGGAACAATCAAATCAGAGATCCTCTGCAGGAGCAAGCAGGAGGCCAGACCGATGTGAGAACTGCCTCACTTACCGCAGAGAAGACGGGCAGAATGACAGAAACTAGGGTCTGGGAAGCAGGTTTTGGGTCATGCAGGTAGGGTCAGAAACAGGGCAGACAAAACCCAGGGGCGTGGCATGGCTCCTGGTCGTGGTATAATCCAGATCTTGGTCCAGATAACTAAAAATTTGGTTGGTGTCCAACAAGGGCTAGACAAGGAAGGAAAAAGTATCAGGCATGAAAAATGCTGGACATCTACTCACCAAAAAGCTTTTAGTAATCTTGTGCAGTCGTGCTGTCTGCAGCAAGCTCATGAAGAGAAGCAGACAGGTGTGTGGGTTGAACTGGGTTGCTGTGGTGGAGATGTTTGGCAAAAGTCCTGGCAAAGGTAGAGCTGAATTATTGATTTATGGGTCCTTCTATATTCTGGCTCTTATCTATGGGCGAGAGATACAGGTCATGTCCTAAAGAATGTGATCTGTAATATACAAGTGGCTGAAATGAGCTTCCTCCTTAGGGTGGCTTAGTTTATTTAGCACAAGGTTGTGTTTCACAGAACTCCATCAGTTTTGTTCTAATTATTATTATTTTTTTTTAAACGATTGCAGTTCACAGATCTCTTAACTAACCCAACACACTAGGTCATCGTTTCTAACCCAATGTTTGGTTCAATACGACAGCAGCAGCAAGACCCCGGAGTTATTTATGTGTTCCTTAATTTTCGCATTGACCTTTGGGTATTGTATTGGTTAACTTTGCATCCCTAATCAGTGAAATGAATAACACTGATCATCTTATTCTAATGCAGAACTGAAAGCAATTAACATGGGGGATTTAGACGTCTTACTAAGAGTGCTTTTTTCTATAATTTTATCCCCTCTAACTAGATAAATCTCAAAAATATGATCCTCATCCAAACCACAAACACCAATATGTTACAGTGTTGATTTTCTGTCTTTGCAGCTAATCCTATTGACCTTATAAAGACTCTTGAGTTTTCTGAGGACATGGAGGGCGTGTCACTGGAGGCAGGACTGTGCACCAGCAGGACGGGACGACAGGAGACTGACCTCTCCTTTAAGATCAACAAGAAGATCCAACTGAGCGCGCCCACCAAGCAACTCTTTCCAGGTTTAGGTTTTGATAAAACCCCGAGGGGTTCATGTAGCAGTGGAACAAAAAAAAAGACCATTGTCATGTAAACGTGTTCTGATTTTCCTTCCTTGCCCACCAGATTCGCCCTTTCCTGTGAATTTTTCCCTCATGACGACAGTTAAAGCTGTAAAAGGATCACAAGTCTTTCTGCTCTCCCTGTATGACAAGCAGGTATGTACTGGCAACGGGGTTCACACCGTGGAATAGTTCGTCCTTATTAGCTAAACAACACGGACTACTAGCTTGCCCATGCAAATCCTCTAATATTAAAATATCAGAAATATACATTAAAGCTCTTCTGTGTCTGGTGCTCCTCAGGGTACGCAGCAGTTGGGCTTAGAGCTCGCTCGCTCTCCTGTTTTCCTGTATGAGGACCATGAGGGTCAGCCCACTCCAGAACTTTACCCCACCTTCAGAAAGGTCAACCTGGCTGATGGCAAGTGCGTAACTGCACGGACATTTACAGAATACACACCTTCTTTTTTTTCAAGTTCTACAAAAAACCCAAAAACAACGGTACCTACATGCAACTTGTACAAGAGATGAATTTCCTTCTCCTCTTTGCTTCCAGGTGGCACAGAATCGCCTACAGTGTGGAGGGCCAGTCGGTGAGTCTCTTCTTAGACTGTGAGAAGGTGGAGACTCTGGATCTGCTCCGAGGTCCTGAGCCCCGGGTCAGCACTGACGGGGTTACTGTGTTCGGAACGCGGCTGCTGGACGAGGAGGTGTTCGAGGTGAGTCTTCGCAGCCTTTTAAGGATGAAATGAAAGATGGATAAGAAAGCGAGTCCTGCCATAGACTGGCGACCTGTTCAGGGTGAACCCTGCCTCTCGCCCATTGACAGCTGGAGATAGGCACCAGCACCCCTCGTTACCCCGCAAGGGATAGACGTGTTAGAAAATGGAAGGATGGAAGAAAGTGAGTCGATGAAAAATACAATGTTACTCGTCCCACGAAAACTAATTGTTGCAGAATAGTTTAATAACCCTTGAATGATTAGACATTTTTGTCCTAATCAGAGAAACTTGCAGAACAGAGCAATCTGTGTTTGGACAGACAGACTTGGAGAGAAAAACACCCCAGTGGTGGACTTTGTACAAGCCGCCAGTTAAAAAAACAAACTGGTGATCTCCAATGGAGGATTATACATGCTGCCCTCGCCACAAACTCGTTTTTATCGGTTATCTCCCTGTGGCTCTACGCTTCCCCAGGAGTGAATGCTGCTTGTCGGGACTTTGATGCAATCAACTGGTTTCCTTATATAGGACATTTTTGACCAATCTGTATAATCTGACCCAATCTGTATAATATGATTGAACTTGACTTTGTAAAGTGCCTTGAGATGACATGTTTCACGATTTGGCGCTATATAAATAAAATTGAATTGAATTGAATTATTAATCAGGGTGTTGTAAACAAGTGTCTGTCTAAAAATGTATTTCATGTTTTTATGGACTGCATCGGCCTAAAGTGTAATGATGAATGAATAGGAGTGAACCCAGTATTCAGCCAGACACAATGGAGATGTTTAGGCAGTTTATTAAATGAGTGAACAAACAGAAGCGGTCCTTGATGGAGTCCGGCAGGGAGACAGGCAGGGCGGGTAGCAGGGATCAGACACAGAGCGGGGGAAACAATCCAAACGGGGAACCGAGCACGAGTGGCAGTCCAGAACCGGGGACTCAGAGACTTCGGTCCACACCAGGTCCGAGTAACCGGCAAACTCAGAACACAGAGTTTCCCGGTACTAAGGGTTAGTACCGGGAAACAGAACACAGGTCAGAAACACAGACAAGCAGGAAGGACAGGAAATAGCTGGAAGTTGCACCGTAAGGAAAGCGACATTCTGGCAAGGAAGTGACAGGGGAGACAAGCTTAAATAGACTGAGACTGAAAGTTCTGCCCAGTTTTCTTTGTAAAATAACTGTAGCTCATTCAGATTGGAGGGAGAGTGTTCGTGAATAAGACATTCAAGGCATTGCCACAGATTCACAGCTAGATTTAGGACTAGACTTTGACTGGGCCATGCTGATACGTGATTTGAACCATTCAGTCGCACCTCTGGATGTATGTTTAGGGTTGCTGTCCAACTGAAAGGTCAACTTCTGCTAAGTCTGAAGTCTTTTGCTGCATCTAGCAGGTTTTCTTTCTACATTTCCCCCTGTCATGCTTCATGCATCTTCAAGTCTGACCACTTTTACGGTCCTTGCAGGAGAAAATCATCCCCCACATCATGATGCCGCCAAAACCATGTTTCATAGCAGGGAGGGAGTGGTCAGGCTGCGTTGTTAGAGTTAAAAGGTTACATTTTGGTCTCAGGATCAGACCAACTCTATCCACATGTCTGTTGTGTCCTCCACAAAGCTTGTGGTAAACTTCTTATGGCCAGGAAAAGAGTCCTGACCATAGTCCCACAAAAAAGTTGACATCTATCTAATTTTGCTGAATTTTGTTTGAACGGCCTGTGTGGTATTAGTTTCTTGTCTTCTTGTTTGATTGTATTCAGTTCATGCTGAGTTTTCCTGCCATTTGTCTTTAGATTTTAAACAAAGCATTGTTGTTGATAAGTGAGAATGAGATCTCCTGGCCCGTAGTTGTCTTGGCCCCCGGCACTTTCCAGCCACTTCTGGGGAATCCCGAGTTGATCCCATAACCAGAAGGGATATGTACTCCCTCCGGCAAGATTTCACTTGTCTACTTCAAGTGGAATCTGCTCAGAAAGTGTCCAAAGGGAGGCACCCAGGAGGCATTCAGATCAGCCCTCTTAACCACATTAGGTTGTGATGCAGTTTAATGTGTTTGTTGAGGTGGTTAGATGCAAAGGTGCAGGCCCTCTACTCCACGCTCCTCTTGGTGGCCGAGCCCCTACCTCTGTCCCTAAGGCTGAGCCCAGAAACCCTATGAAGGAAGCTCATTTCAGCTTCTGTTATATTTTTCTGTTGGCCATGACCCATAACTCCTGACTATTCACCTTATTCAGGAAGTCGGGGATGGGCGGGGCCATATTGTCTCTGAACTTCCGGTGAGTCAGTTTTGCTGTTTTGTTAATAGTTCTAGCTTTGGCAGCGTCCATCTATTGTGGTGAAGTAAAATGTCAACTTTTAAAATCAATTAGGCGCCTGGAATTTGTAGGATTTATGCTTTTAGAGCGAGACATAACACGGCCGTTTTCACGGTAGTGTGCGGAAAAAAAACCCTGAGCTTCTGACTGCCCTAACCTTCGCTACTAAGCACAGCAAACCACAACACAGGGACTAGAGATTACACCACTGCTTATTGGGAGAAATGTTGCCTTGTTGACATTATAATTGTACTAGTTATCCAGTCACGTTTCTTTCAAATAAACATACCTTACTGCGGCGGTTTGATTGCATGACCGTCCCGACTCAAGGATACAGGAGCATCCCGTTATCCACCAGTAAACTCCAGCTGTCACCGACACAGGGGGGGGCAGGTTTCCTGATTGGTGTGGGACCGTGCTGCATTTTTCACTAATTAACTGAAAGAATGCCCCGTATTTGACTGGGTCGGATACGGAAAAGCAAAAACGTCAATCAAAATATGAGCAGCTGCACGCCAGGATTCTTGTAAAATAAACCAAAATAAAATGTGTTTTTTTTCCTGATAGACGTACAGCAGTCGCGGGTTGTGCTGATGCATCTCCAGTGGTTAATGAGTGAGACGCGGAGGGGAAGACCATGATGAATGGCTTACTTCGTCCGTAATCGTGAGGCCGGGTCACTTTTGTGAAACAAGGCAAAGGGGGGAAGGGTAAGGGAGACCTGGCTGGAGTTGGACCCTTTCTAGGCCCGTTTACACTACACTTTTTTAACCGAGCCGAGACCAGTCCGAGCTCGGTAACCGAGATAACTCTCGTGTGTAAATGGTCAGCTGACTTACCTGAACCGCGCTAGACATAACCGGACCGCGCTAAATGCAGTCCAGTTCCTGGGGAGGTCTCGGACTGTTTTTTTTAAATCCCGGTTATCTGATAACGAAGAGCGCATGAGCAGACCGCGTCATCCCCTTACAGTCAGCTGACTTTCCTCGGGTTTTCCGGTGTGTCTGGCTGCACGTCCCGATTCACACTTCATTCAGACAAATTTCAGACATTCATAAAAATACTAGCTTCCTTACCGTGCCACATGGTTTCCAGAGATGATTCTGATTAGCAGTGTGATGAACCTCAGCGTCTGTCGTCGTTTCCTGCGTCTGTAAATCCTTATTAGACGTTTGTTTGTCTTATCCACGTCCCAAAAGCCGACTCTCACAAGTAAGCTCACCAATGGTTGCCTTATTCCCCTGACTCTCCGTAAACACCGAAATATCACAATATCAAGCATAACATCCTGAATGTTACGGGCGCTGCCGTTTTGTTTTGCTTGGTTCCGCCTTCATTCCCAGAGAGCAGCAGTACCGCAGATCGCCACTAGGAGGCGAGGAGCAACCAAGGAACCGAGATAGCGTGGTGTGTAAACGGTCGGCTCGGCTTGGTTAACTGATCCAAGCTCGGACTGGTCTCGGCATGGATCGGTTTAACAAGGGTAGTGTAAATGGGGCTATAGGTGACCACCGTGTGGGGTGAGAAGTTAAGATGTGAGGCGAGTAGAAGGTCTGTGTGGATGCCTGGGTGTTCGGTTTTCCATTGTCATCATTTAGCTTTTAATATGTGATGTAGTCAAAAAGATGTTAAGACACATTGTTTTGGGTTATACTCCCAAGGACCCAAACTTTCTTGTTATCCTTTTAGTGGTCTTAAAAGTTCTTTTTTCAGGTTTAAGGACGGTTGTTTTAAGGTTGTTGTTCTTTTTTTATAGGCTGGCAGGCTGTCACAAAGAGAGTTTGTTGTTCTATTCTTAGTTCAACCTATGAAAATGACTAAACCTAACTGTTTCACTTATAGTGAAAAAGTATTTTACCATCAACAAGGTTATTCCCAAACAGTTTTTTTTTTACTAAAAAAGTAGCAAGGAACAGAAAATCATCTAAATGATACAGATCTTTCTTTGCTTTTCTCCTCTTCCTTCTGAAAAGAAAACCTTTGTGATGCTAATGATTTGTTGGAGAAATTTAATTTTAGGGATGACAGGTCCTTCCTTACTCTTGTCCTGTGCGCACACTTTTAAGGATCACACAGGACTGGACAGAAAGTGAGTAAAAGTCCAAAAAAATTAAAGACCTTCATACTGTAGATCAAAACTAGTTTATTATACCAAAACTCAATCTCCTTTAATGCAAAGCACAAAAAGGTAATAAGCATTGTTTACAACTTTTACATAGAAATCTGTCCCTAGAAACTGCCTCTGGTTGTACTGTAAATGCATGATGGATTTATCTGAGTCGTTTTGGCTCTTCCCTCATTCAGGGGTCGCTACAGGAAGTCATTATAACTTACACAGAGACTTGGCAGAGCTTTGGCGCTGGATGCCCTTCCTGACGCAACCGAGATTTATCCGTCACATAATTTATATGTATTAAAAAAATAGACATAAAGTCGTATCTCTCTATACCGCCCTCCAGTGGTTGTGCGGATGAAACGCAACTTCCTTAAGTGCCCACAACGTTTACGTGCCAACACTTGTGCAGTAACGTTTTAATGTGAATATTTGCCTCTTGAGCGCATCAGTAAGTATCTCAGACATTAACACAGTCCAGCCTGAAAGAACTGTCAGCTGTTTACTCTCTCCGGATGTTTAGAAGGGTCGTTTCTGGCTTGTTGACTTCAGCCTGGGGTCATTTTCGACAGACCTCAGGTGCAGGCCGTGACCTTATCTTACGTCAGGTGGGGCATCTGTTCAGCCGCGCAGCTCCTTGCTGTATTTGGCTCGCACCGCTCATGCATGTAGACGTGTAAAACAGACACAGGAAAAGATGTCTGTGGTGTGGAAGCAATGCGCTGGCGCCACCGGAGGCTGAAGCTCTGGAGAAGATTAACTGCAGAGCGACAATAAAAACAGCGTGTTAGGCCACTTTGATCTGACTATATGAGCACATTTAAAGATAAAGACATGACCGACATGTGCATGTGTTGTCATTTCTTTTATTAATACCATGCAGCTTAGTGAGGACCCGTGGTGACATGTGCTTTGCAAAGGTCTGTGTGCATTCCTGAAGTTTTCTAAGTTTCTCTGCGTGTTTTTCTTTTTTTTAAAACAGGGACAAATCCAGCAACTGCTGTTCGTTGACGATCCCCGAGCAGCGGAGACCTACTGTCAGGATTACATCCCAGACTGTGATGCTCCTTTGCCTTACGACAGCATTTCATTAGAGACTGAAGAAGTAAGTTCTCCTCTAAAAAGACTCATGCACTTAGAAAATTTTACTGCTCTACTTCATAAATACTCTGAAACATCAAATTCATCAAATATTTTTAGAATATCCTTTACTTTTCCCCCTGTCTGGCTTTTCCTAGCATCAAAGCACATGCCATGACTTTTTTTTATTTTTTTGCCTTTTTCTTTGGATCAATGCTCTGACTTCTATGAAAAGAGTCAAATCACTTCCTTCTGCTGCCGTTAGATTCACCATCTGGCTTACAACTCAACGCATACGTTTTATTCGGTTTAACTTTTTTCTTTCTTTCTCTGGCGCACTGCCAGAACTGCACTTCATGAAGAGAAGAAATGCAAAACATAATACTGACCTATTAATTTAAGAGCATATGTTGTAGTTTTCACTACGTTTTGTCTTCAGCTGGGTTGGGGCATGTAGCTCACAATAGTCATATTTATTTTTCTGTTAAAAAAGGAGCAAAAGACTGGAAAAAAGGGCATCAGTGTGTAACACAATGACAAATTTGGTAATAACAATTCCTTTAGCACCAATGTAACATCACGATGTGAAGACCTATATGATAATTTAAGCAGTGAGCCAGTTTGTTGGAGCTCTAACAAACTGGCACTCAACCCAGGAATTTAAAAGCACTATATGAGAAGCCTGGTCCTCCCTTCATTATCCACAGTGAAGAATGGATGCATGAGACTCAAAATGTAATAGAAAAACACCCCAATACTGGAAGCATTGAGGTAACGTTTGTAATCTGTGTTCTGGTTCTAAACTTTATTACCACTTGACACACACTGTTCTTCAGTACCTGTTTTATCCCCTAATAGCCTGTGTCACTAGAATAGCTTTGCAGTGGCAGTGGAAACTGCACATTCTTTCATTGCACATAATGGTACTTGTTCTACTTGAGAAGTTGAAGACTGCACTTCTGTATTGTAGACGTTTAAGTCCAAGCACAGCCCTTTTTTGGCCAATAATTTGAATTATATTCAAATCAAATCTCAAAAATCTGTGAAAATCAGTAGGGGTTTTGTCCTGAGAGAAGCTACAAAAAAGTAAAACCATGGTAAAATCACACATTTCCTTGCTAACACCTACGGTCAACTTGGTTATGTCCAACGGAAAGATTATTTTCAGGACAAATCTGCCCTTTAGACCTTTTTTCTTTCACAAAGTTCCTTTACTTTTCATGCATAGAGGAACTTTAAGGAAAGCAGAATGCCCACTTTGTGCTTTTTGTGTTGGCAAAATGTCGCCAGTTGACATATTGTTATAAAAAGTTGATTTAGTTAAGAATACAATCCTCTTATCATTTACCTCAAACGAGAGGCAGTTCCTGATGGTGCATTAACATGAGGTGTGTGTCCTCCTTCATGCCAATACATATGCAATATAGCAAAGAAATAAATTGTAAACTGTATTCACAGTTTGGCCTGTATTCACAAATATCCCTAGTCTTCTCAGAGAGCTCATAGCTTAGGCCTAAAAATCCCTGCCAAAGAGTTTTAGCTTAATGACGATTCAGATAGCTGCTGAGAGCGACACAAATTCCTGTCTCAGTGAGGAGGTGTAGTTGACCCCGTTGCTAGGTGTGGTTGACCCCGTTGCTAGGTGTGACGCTGTCTTTTAAGAGCTGTGATTGGTTGATACAAGAAACAAACAAGAAAGAAACACAAAAACAATCCTAGTAATCTATAAAGGGAAACTAAGCGATTAAACTGGATTAAGAAACGTGTGTCTCTATGATGAAACTTAAAAGTGGGGGAAACCAAATTTGGCAGAGGAGCAGCGCCTTCATCTGCACAGCTCTAGGAGGAGAATAGAGGGGCGTTGAAAGGGAAATTGCTCCCAGGATCACGGTGCAAAGAGGTGGACTTTAAAGGGCATTGCCTCACAGATCAATGTACAGCAGCCTGAGGCCTGGAGCCTCATAGAGGAGAAGGCGTCACACAAGCGAATTTCCAGATGAACGTTTAGGCTTCTGACATCATCGTGTACAATACAGCAAATACTTTCTCACCATTTTTCACCTATGTAAATAATGTGTTTTATTGTACTTGTCTTGAGTGTGTAATTATTTATATTTTACTGTGACTTTTTCTTATTCTTTTAAAAAATTTTGAGAGCATTTTACAGACAATACTGAAATTCCTCTGTATCAGACTGTACATTATTTCCACGTTTAGTTCATGATCCAGTGTTTTTCCAATCATGTAGTTATCCTTGATAAAATGATGTTACTAGAGTTGCCTCCGGCCACTTAAACTAATAAATTTTCTCCTATGGGGATGATAAAGTTTATCTTATCTACATATTAATAATTGTATGATTGTTACAGACGTTTATGTGCTCACTTCCTCCACTGTTTAGGTGGTGGATCAGCCAATCAGCTCTCTCTGTTTCCACCATCTTTCCTGCTTCAGACACTTTTAGGCCCAGTCCTCACTTTATTTCATCTTGTTTGACCCGCATAAAACCTTTTTTTAGATAGGCCAACACATATTTCAGGATGATAAACAGTGTAAAGTAGCTTCTATTTGGTCCTATGGTCCCAGTTTGGCAGAAACAATACATTAGTTAGACTTTGTTTCCTCTGTTTTCATCCCCTTTCTGCTCTTTAGGAAGAGGGAACACCAAAGAAACGCGTAGTGGAAGAGTTTGACTACAGCGTCTTCTACGACGACATCTCGGTGTCTACTGTGACTGCAGGTCCTAATGTGACGGAGTATGAGGTGAGACTCAGTGGGAAGAGCAACAACCATCCCTCTACTTTTTCTTGTCCTCCATGATTCGATCACCTGTAAATGTGTGTCGTGCAGTTTGTGGAGTACGAGGACTATGACAACACCACAGACTATTACCATGTAAACGAGTACGAGGAGTACGACGAAGAATACGACGAACGCTACGGACCCGCGGCGAGAGAACGGGAGTACTCGCTTAACACAGAGGTGCAGTTAACGGCTCAATTTATATAAGTGTAAAACAAAATCAATAAAATCATTCATGTACAGTAATGATGTTTTGTATCTCTCTAAAATATTTTAAAATCAGAATTTACCAGAGAAAGGACAAAAAGGGGAGCCAGGCTTTCTGGGGCTGGTAAGAAAACCAAACACACACAGAATAAAACGGTTTACAACAACAACAACAAAACCACCCATAATTTAAAAGGAAATCTATCATTATCCTAAAATAGGCTTGTGAAAGGTTGACAGATACTTATTTGTTTTAGCTATTGTTGACAGATATCTCACAAACCTATTCATTGAAACCCCAGATTGTATTTTGTTTTGGTGAAAGTAGCTGTTCTTAGCATGTCCTAGGTTTAAAAATAGTCATTAATTGTAGCTGATAAGCACCAATAATAAGCTGTTCTATAGACATTTAACCTGTCATACATTTTGTTCACACAGTTTAACTAATAAATAAATTATATATATATATATATATATATATATATATATATATATATATATATATATATATATATATATATATATATATATATATATATATATATATATATGTAAAATGTGTATGTAGTGCGTCAGTCAAGCATTGTCTTTTTTTTTTTTTACTAATATTTGTTAAATCCTCAAATTAAAGGGATGGCTATTCTAGGATGTATTATTTTTATGCTCTCATTTTACTGTATAATCCTAAACCAACATTTCCTCAGATATCAGCATTAGCTTTGAGAGCAACGCTTTGTACATTGTTCCCTTACACATTTGTTTTTCCCACACAGAAATATTTCAGATCCTCAGACAAATTTTGATATTTGAAAACTACATTTTGTGCACACTATTTCCTTACAAATAGTGTGCACAAAGCTATTCGAGCCAACCTGGCCCTATGTGAGCAGGCAATTGCTCCACAGGTTAATTGTACTTGGCACAACCATGGCAGATTAATGCATGACTAGTAAGATCTAAGAAATTACCTTGTTAGAACCTGACTGACAACAGGACGTAGGCCAAAATATTTCCAAAGGCAGCACATCACATAACATCACATCTAAACTAATTAGATTAACAAACATGAAACTAATTGTCAGTCTGGAATGTTTTGCAAGGACATTATATAAAAAAACACTGTGGCCGAAATTAAACAAATCGGAGAGACAACAACAATAACAATAAACCCTTTGTGCATGAAAGCCCTCCAATGTGAGCAAATTAAAAGAATCATGGAAAGAAAAGTGGGACAAAATTCCTCCACAATGTAAAATGCTTGTTGGCAGTTCCTGCAAATGCTTGATGACAGTTTATTAGATTTTAGGGGGTTGTTACTTTTTCACACAGGGCCCGGTTGGTTTGGCTAGCCTTTGCCTTAACAAATGAGATCGTCATTTAAAACTTCAATTTGGATTAACTGTTGTCATCCCTGTGTGATTATTACAATTTGTTGATCTGAAACATTTAGGCGTTTGAAGACAGTAAATCTGTCTGAACTCTTAACCTATAGAAACATCTGAAACCTTTTGTTTTGGTGACTGTTTTTTTTTTTTTTTTTTTTTTTACAGGGAACCCAGATTACAGGACCATATGGACCTCCAGGACCTGAGGTTGGTTAAGTTTATAGTGCGACCTTCAACCAGAAACGCATTTTTCTACGGGTACCTCACCTCTTTTCTCAGGGGCAGACTTCACAACAACAACAACAGCAGGGAATGTAGAATAGGTTTTCAAAGATAAACAGTATATTTTGTTCTGCACCGAATATTTGTTTCTGATCATCCGCAGGGAGAACCGGGGCCTCCGGGAATCACAGGACCAGTGGGACCTCGAGGAGACCCTGGAGAGCTGGTTAGGCCTGCTGTCGATGTGCAGAGCGAGCGACTGAACACACCGATGTCTCTTTGTAACTGCCCTCATCTCTTTCTCTCTGCCGTCAGGGTCCTCCAGGGCGGCCGGGCCTGAATGGTGCTGATGGGATCCCGGGTCCCCCAGGAAACATAATGCTCATACCGGTAACAGACGGATATTACTGTGTTCCCAGAGGCCCTGCAAGCTGCTGCTGAGCTGCTGTGGCTGGGGTGCTATTACGCAACTTATAGACGTCCCTGAGGGCAAATGGAAAAGTTTCAGAGTTGTTACTGAAAGACGAGACTGTCGGAGTAAACTAGCTGTTTGTATTTGAAGGCTTTCCAGTTACTCTGATTCACTATTTAGTTATATTTTATGTTATATGAGACATTTTGCAGGAATCTGGTTAAATGACTAGTGGTCAGGACTTGCAAGTTTAGCGGTTCTGGATGCATATAATCTTAAGCTTTTGAATCCTGTGCTGGGACAACATATTGTGACTCCCCTCATTTATTTTCCTTTTTTTTTGTTTCATTTGCGTCTTCTGTGGACGGTACCTCCTAATGCAAATCATGACTGACAGTGGACTATAATGGCCACTAGGAGGAGTGTTGAGTCATTGTTTGTTTCTGACCTTCAGTTCCAGTCCGGCGGTGACCCGAGGACAGGCGCTGTGGTTTCTGCACAGGAGGCTCAGGCTCAGGCCATCCTGCAGCAGACAAAGGTACACAAACATGCCGTTAGAGTGCACCGACCACAGCCCATTTAAATCTGCTATGTTTGAGGATGAATAAGAATGAGCTTCTTTCCCAGCTGGCAATGAAGGGCCCTCCAGGGCCGCTGGGTCTCAGAGGAAGGCCTGGACCACTGGTGAGTCACCCTAAACGTGTTGTTACTTAAGTTGTTATTGCTTGCATAACTCATGCAGATTTAGATGTGCATATGTAGCTGCACAAATTTAGCTTTGGTAAACAAAAGCATCTCCAAGCTGTTAGTTTCATAACATTGGATATATTTAGATATTTATTTATTTAAAATAGTAGTGTTAAAATGTCTTGAGACATTGTTCATTTCTTTTCTATTTAATTCTTTTAGTCCCCCCCGAGGAACCAAATTTATGATCTTTTAATGAGGTCTAAATCTGTGGTTCCTAAATATGGGGCCACGACCAGTCTTGAAGTTGCAAATAAACAGGCGTGGGATAAAGAAGTGCTCTTCAAAAATCAAGACGAATGACGAAATGATCACAGAATAGCCTATTTGTGGGACAAATCTTAGCAGAGACAAAATACATTACTTACAAATAGATACAATCTATTTATTGGCTGCCGTTGATGTTTGAGTTGACTCTGCACCTCTGTTTAATGGACCTATGGATCATGGTCATAAGGACCTGACCAACTCATCAGCATAACATCCACCATGAATTCACCAGAATCAGAAGGGGCTTGAGGAAAATGAGAAAACATCTGTAAAACTAACTAACTAAAATAACTAACTAAATAAATAAATATGAAACATAACTGGGGCTTGATGCATGATAATAACCCAAAACATGTCAGTAAACCCGCCAATAACCGACTGTTAATTAAGAAATGAAAAGTCCTGTAGTGGAGTCAAAAGCTCAAATCGCTATCCTTTACTCCCTAAAACCCTGAGGTGTTGTTGGGTGACTTGAAACTGAAAACCCGTCAAACATCTCACAACTTTAAAGTTGTGAGAGTTGTGAGTCTTATAAAGATACGTGAACATATCTTTATAAGACTGCATATTCATTCATTCACAATTTTGGGGAGTCCTAACTCTTTCACGTGACTATAAATATACTTTATTTACTGCATAGATATCCTTCGTTTCATATTGGCTTTCTTGTGGTATTGGTCTGGTGAAAATGTGATTATTATTATGATTTTTTTTTTTTTTTTTTCAAATGTCAGGGTGCAACAGGTCCCCCGGGGTTGAAAGGCAGCAGTGGTGAAATGGGATCAACGGTGAGTTTACGTCTGCGCTCAGAAAAAAACTCCCGGTCATTTCCAATTACACCGGCCGCAGCGTTTTTAGCTCAGGTCGCTCTCTCACCTTTTTCTCTCCCAGGGTCCTCCAGGACTGCCGGGCATTCCGGGTCAGAGTGGAAGACCTGGGAAACGGGTGAGGACCGCTGATGTGCCGTGTCGTCTGCCGGCGTCATCGTGGTCGCGTCCCACTGAGTAGTTGTGAAATTATGCCTGGAGTTGTATTGTGATGCGGCTCATTAAAGCACGTGTTTGTTATTAGGGCCGGGGCGGTTCAGACGGAGGCCGTGGTGCGATAGGAGAAACTGGAACAAAGGTGAGCTCATGTCGCACACGTTTCTTCTTCTTCTTCCCGTTCTCCTTTCAGGAAATCTGGACTTGCTGCTGTTTTTTGTGCATCTCTTACTAGGGTGACCGGGGCTTTGACGGCTTACCTGGCCTCCCAGGAAACAAAGGACACAAGGTACTCGAGCAGGGATGGATGAGTGAGGGGACATCAAGTCTGTGATTCAATTATCTAAGTGTAGTGTTTTTTTTTTTCAGGGCGACAGGGGGAAGCCGGGACCTGTAGGTCCCCCAGGAGAGCTGGGAGAAAAGGTAAGCAGTCGGGACAGGTGTAGCTATTTGTAATGAAGATGTTTTTATGGGAGGACTAAGGAGTTTTTGTTTTTCCATGTATTAACAGGGCTCCCAGGGGCCAGCTGGGCCAAGAGGACAACCAGGTGATCCTGTGAGTGTTTATGCCTCATTTCTACAGAGCTGGTAATCTTCTAAACAGATTTCAGCTTTAACCACGATTACACCACAATATATTATTTATATAGTATAAAATGTTTTTTCCTTTTCTGCACAAAGTTTAGACATTTCTAGTTGACTGTAAAAGAAAAGGAAGTAAACATAAAACCTAAATAAAGTTGATTAAAGTAGAAACAATGGTTGTTGTTGTACCCTGACTGGGCTTTACAATAGATATTACATAAATATACAGTTACAGGCAGATATTTCCATACACTCAATAAACCACGATTTCCATTTTGTCTGACATCAAAATCAGACTTTTCTGTTCATGGTTAGTTTGGATTACCTAAAATATTTATATTTATATGAAATGACAAAATAAGGAGCTAGAGAGAGACAGCGAAAGATTCATTGAGCTATTCCTTTTTAACATACATTTCTGAACATTAGGTTGGACTGCTTTTGAAACTGTATGACTGCTTCCATAACTTTCTTACAATTTCTTCCTGTATTTCCAGCCTATTTGTCCTCAAATAACTTAATGTAACTGAGTCAGGTTTGTGGGCTGCCTGACTTGCACACATTTATTTGTATATTTTAAATGGGATTTAAATCAGGGCTTCATAATTGCAAATACTCACTTTGCCACTTCTGTACTAAACCTTTATTTTACTGGCTGCTGTCTGCAGATGTTGCTTCAATATTTCCACATGATGCTCTTTACTCGTGATACCGTCTAAAAATGTGCACCAGTCCCTCTTAGAGCAAAACCTCTGCACAACGTGATGCTGTCACCGCCGTACATCAGAGTTGTGATGCTGCTTTATGACTTGCAAGTGTCAACCCTTTTCTTACGTTGGTCCTTATGACCAAACCCTTTAAGTTTCATCAGATCACAGGACAACTCTCCAAAAATGAAGGTCTTTGATGCTGAGAACGTTTGAAAAACTGTAATCTGTCTTTTTACGTTGGTTTCATGTCTGAGTGGCCTTTCAGCCCATGTCACCGGGGAACTCATTTCACCGTGGATGATGGTGTTTTACCAGCTTCAGTCAGCATTTTCACAAGTGCTTTTGTTTGGAGGTTAAAGCTAACATCTCCCACCGAAACCCATTCTCCTCTGGGACAAAGAACCCACCTGCTGCATAAACGGTTTGATTACTGGCCATTTCCGTGGCACCTTCACATACCGTGTGTGGAAATTGTACCCAAAGATGAACTGGAGATCCTCAATTCTCCTCTTAATAATTTGACTGATTTCTTTTGGTTTTCCCATGTTATACAAGTATTCAATTTAATTTTTTTAATTCAATTTTGTTTATATAGTGCCAATTCATGATACATGTCATCTCAAGGCACTTTACAAAGTCATGCATTGTGTGAGGCCTCTATTTAATTATAATAACAATTAACAGAAGCTGATAAAGCTTATAAACATCATCATATTAATATCATCACCATCTTTGCTTTCTCACGTTGTTTAAAGGCAGATTCGTCTTAGTACTTTTGTATTTATGACTTTGAAGAAAGTAAAAGAATTCTCTCTGCATCAAGCTAACATAAATAATTTCATAATTCCAACTGACCACAAGAAACTTTAAGTCAAATTTAATGTCAGTAAGAAGCGGAGTTTTCATGCAGCTGTTTGCAAGGTGCAAGGCTACCATGAGTATGAGTACTCTCTGTTTATATATGACTTGTTGATAATTCCTCTCGTGACACATTTCTGGTTGTTTCAGTTAATCATGTGTGAGGAAAACTGGTAGAAAAAGCTGTTTTTTTTCTACAAATAGCTGTTTGAGCACGTTCTGCAAAAGTAAAAATGTCACACAGAGAGCATGATGCAGCAGCCAGTACGCTTTCTTTTACTGCAAATGTCTTAGTAAATGATGGAAAACATTTAGATTGTTCAGGAAGGAAACCCCATATTTTTTGGGTTAAAAATAACAATATATATATGGCCTTTAATTTAATTTTGCAAACTGTGCTCACTAAAGGCTCGACTTCTAAATGTTGGCCACAGAAAATGTGGCCTACGACTCGATGAGGGTGCAGCTGACACAAAATTATAAACAGTACCCCAGCAACTGGCATTTGGAGTTGAACTTGTTCAGAAATTCAAATACTGCTCATTTAGAAAAGCTTTGATCAGACCCCTGGATCAGACTCAGACACAATTTACAAGAAACCCACAAAGTCAAACTAAATTAACTTACTCAGGGTACTGTATATATTTGAATTTGTGCATAAAAGTAGTTCTATATGTTGCAAATTTATCATCAGATTTGTACACACATACTATATATCAGTAAGGTATAGTATGCAACAGATGGATAATGAAATGCAAAGTTTTCTTTTAATCTAGCTATGGGAGATATAGGTTATTAACTTTCATTCAGAAAAAACAAACATTGTTCTGCAATGCTTGGAAAAGACTGAGATAAATTGTCCTAAGTCTTTATGTCAAATCTAAGTATAATTTATTGAAGTACATTTTCAATAAAACATTTGAAAACAGTTAGATTGTGACACTAATGCTCACCATAAGAGCTCAAAACGATGGATCCTTAAGGGGACGCGTCTTCATCTTTATGACCTTGTCTAACTTTGATCTGTATGTCAAGGGTCCCCGAGGTCTAAATGGCCCCAGAGGTCGCCCTGGAAATCCTGGCTTGCCGGTAAGTGTAAACTATTCGCATTCCGGCTCCACAAGAGCTCCACACAACATTCACCTTTCCACACTGAATTTTATCACATACAACAGACGCCGCCGCTGGGTTTACACGCGGAGCCACACTGATTCTTTGCAGCCAAGCCACATTAATCGCCGGGGTCTACCTCCTAATCACAACGTTAAAGCTCTTCTTGGACTGCCAACAGCGTATTATGCGATGCTTATCTCATCGGAGAAAACGACTGTTTGCTCGCCCCGAGCGGCGTCTTCAGTTGTGTCTAACTGATGTTTGTGCTTGTAGCGACACGAGTAAGCGCTTGTCAACATCAGATAACGCCGTTTCCTTTTCCGTACGTTACATGGACGCTTTGGATGCTGGTTCATTAAGCAGAAAAGGTCTCGAGCCGCGCCGAAGCACATCTAAACCAGCGGCTCGGCTCAACATTTTTTTAATTCGGTTTAATCCCTTGCGGGGCTTGAAAGGCATTTGTTTAAACGCACCAGGCAATGCAATGAAAAATATCAGAAGGTTCCTGATAGGGAACAACCCGTAATCAGAAACTACACCTTATGCACTTCAGGGTGCAGAGGAAAATGTCTGTTTTTTTGTTTAAATGCCATCCTGTCTCTTCTCATAGGGCATTCGTGGAATTGACGGGGTGCAAGGTTCAAAAGGCAACATAGTGAGTACGATAAACTTACATGACCCTGAAGGGGCCCGATCTGGCCACTACCTTTACAATCATTTCCCATAACAGGGACCGCCAGGAGAAATTGGAGCGCCCGGACAGCAAGGCAACCCTGGAATCATTGTATGTGCGAGAAAAAAAAAAGCACGCTTGAAACAAATTCCATGATTTAGGTTCAAAGATTAATGTAGGATTGCATCTGCAGGGTTTTCCTGGCCCCCAGGGGCTAGTAGGACTGCCAGGAGAGAAGGCAAGTGATTTCTAGTTGCTAAATTTCTACTCTAGGATAAGATCTCTTGATCGATTGGATTACCTCTGTCTTGCAGGGGCCTCAAGGGAAGAAAGGCATGCGAGGCTTACCTGGAAATGATGGGCCCCCAGTACGTTCCATGTTCTGTTTTTCTACAGACCCCTGGTGCATTCCTGAGCCTCTACTCCCAACATAACAATGACAGTTGCATGTCTAAATAATTGTCTGCTTGTCTAAAGGGTCATCCTGGAAGAGAAGGCACTCCGGGTGAAAAGGGATTGCCAGTAAGCCTTTATGGACTTTGTTTTTGTAGTTTTAATGCTATATTATTACAATTATAGTATATTACAATGTGGATTATTTTTCAACACGTTTATATGATCAATGTTAGGGTCCTCCTGGAGTCCAGGGACCCGTAGGATATCCCGGACAACGGGGAGTTAAGGTAGGAAATGCTAAATAGAAGGGTTTTCATTGTTTTCTACCAACAGGGTTAAAGCCCTTTGAAAAAGTACTGAAACGGCATTAACTTTTTCCTATTTCATCCTTTTACAAGTAAAAATCAGAAAAGCTCTGGAGGGGTCTACTGCAGGGTTGGGGTTTTATGCAAGATCTCAGTCTTTGAACAACTCACAGAGTTCTGTTCAATCCATTATGTGAAAATGGGAAAAGTATACAACCGCAGACCTACTAACCATAATTGTCCATGTAATATGACTGGCCAGACAAGAAGACCATTAAGTAGAGAGATTGTAACTCTGGAGGTTGTGCAGATACCCACAGCTCAGGTGTGGAAACATCTGTCAACGAGATGACATCTGATAGCCATGCACTCGACAAATCTGTCCTTTGAGAACGAGAAACTTGCTTTAGCTGAACTCTGAGAAGAGTGGTTTGATCATTTTCCCGAAAAGAGCATCGTTCCTCTGATCAGGCAACTGATTGGACATCTGAATTCTGCAATTCAGCCAAAACCTTAGGAATTTATTTGTTATTGAATGTCTCTTGAAGACGCGTCAAAACAGCTTGACGGTATTTTTAACGACATAAACTCCAACCCGCAATCCTCCGGTCCTGAAACCAAAATCTAATCACAGTCCCAAGGACCTGATAGAAAACTCGAGGGGATTGCTGTTTCACAGACTGTTGCACCTCGACAGTGGAACAGACTTCTTTTGTTTTTTACTTTCTCTCACATCAGAACAAGGATTAACCTTTGACCTACATGCAAAACGCTGTGTGTGGTGGAAAACTGAAATTGTACTTTGCCTTGAGCACACCCCATGGAGGAGCATGGTGGTGGTAGCATTGCTTACCTATAACAGGAACACTTTTCCTGTTTTTTTTTTTTTTACAATTAGTGCTACTTTGTGTTTGTTAAATATATAAAAATCTGATCATTATGTGGCAAAAAGTGAAAAAAAAAGTTCAGGGTATATAAGATAGTAAACCAACGCAGTGATGTCATTCAGTAAGTTGGAGTTTTACATTTCCTCTCATCAACTGCTGCAGTAGGAACCAGCCGCTGATATTATTTTCTGTTTTCTGACCCCTTTTTGTATCTTTTTGTTTGACAGGGTGCCGACGGAATCAGGGGATTAAAGGGAAGCAAGGGGGAGAAGGTAAAAAGCCACACACCTGCTGTCATTTTTCCACTTTCAGCGTATCAGGCTGTCACTCTTTTCAACCTATAGACCAGGGGTCGCCAACCTTTTTTGAAACTGAGAGCTACTTCATTGCCGTTGTGTCATAAGAGGGGCTACCAGTACTGGCCTTTGAACTAGAAGAGTCAGAGTTCGTCTTAACTTTATGTAAAAGAAACAATTTTTTCATGCTTTGTTATAGATAGTGTTGTTTTTAAATATCTATAGGCAAGGCAAGGCAAGGCAAATTTATTTATATAGCACAATTCAGTACAGAGACAATGCAAAGTGCTTTACATGGTTAAAATATAGGAATAAAAGCAAATAGGGATAGAATGTAGAAACAAAAAAGAACATTAAAAACAGTAAAGCAGTTTAACTAGAGCATTCAAAGGCAATTTCAAACAAATGTGTTTTTAATCTCGATTTAAAGGAACTCAGGCTTTCTGCACTTTTACAGTTTTCTGGAAGTTTGTTCCAGATAAGTGGAGCATAGAAACTGAATGCTGCTTCTCCATTGTTTAGTTCTGGTTCTAAGTATGCAGAGAAGGCTGGAGCCAGAAGACCTGAGTGGTCTGGAGGGTTGATACACTGATAACAAGTCTGTAATGTATTTAGGTGCTAAGCCATTCAGGGATTTATAGACTAACAGAAGTATTTTAAAGTCTATTCTCTGAGATACAGGGAGCCAGTGGAAGGACTTTAGAACTGGGGTGATGTGCTCTACTTTCTTAGTCTTAGTGAGGACGCGGGCTAAAAATGCAAGTGTGAATAAACAGGAAGAGTAACGGAATAAAATAAAGTTTTAGATGCAGCTCACTGGTGGACACCACATGTGGTACTCGGGGGCTACTTGGTGACCCCTGTTTTGATTCCACTGGTTTACTTTGCAGGGAGAAGATGGTTTTCCAGGAGCAAAAGGGGAGATGGGGCCAAAGGGGGACGTTGGAGACAATGGACCTACAGGTTCTCGAGGTGAAGATGGACCTGAAGGTCCCAAAGGGCAGCTGGGTTCTCAGGGAGAGGCTGGTTCTGCTGGTATTACTGGAGAGAAGGTACGTGATGTATAAGGGCAGAAATAAAAAAAAGAAACCAGTCTTAAACCCCTTCCTCTAGTAGGTGACTCAACTAGTATTGCATTTTCAGGGGAAACTGGGGGTTCCTGGTTTACCTGGATATCCAGGAAGACAGGGACCCAAGGTAAAATAAACTGAGAATAAGACTTTATTTATTTATACAGCTGCAGCAGATGATGCTTATGTGTTTGTCATCTTCCTTTTGCAGGGCTCTGATGGATTTCCTGGTTCTCTGGGAGCCGTTGGGGAGAAAGGGAAGAAAGTAAGTGGAGCATTTAGGATGTATGGCTGTTCTATATGTTGGGAAATCTTTGCTTTAATAAATCTCTCCCCTCTATTTTACCAGGGTCCAGCAGGACAAGCAGGAGGTGCAGGCCAGAGAGGTCCAAATGTGAGTCTTGAGCATTACACTGCAAAAGCGGACCTAAAAATAACTAAAATGTCCTTAAAGTTAGTGTATTTTTCCTTGATTTAAGCAGGTACATAAGACTATCTGCCAATGGAATGAGTATTTTGACCCCTAAAATAAGATTATTAGACATCCTGCACTTAAGATAATATGATTGAGATGAATTGTTCCTATTTTAAGTGCAAAAATCTTATTCCATTGGCAAATCATCTTATTTACCTGCTCAAATCAAGGAAAAATACATTAATTTTAAGAACATTTTACTTATTTCTAGTTCCATTTTTGCAGTGTAGATGTTCACCTCTTAGCGCTTGACATTCAGAACCGTAAATAAAGGCAACCAAATCCCTCCCTTATCAACACAAACCTACCGGGGCCTTCTGTCGTCTTTCCTTTGTGGTTCTGAAAATGCTTTTTTAACTAAAATCTTTTTACTGACATAACCTTACCGATCTAGTTGTGATATTTATTATACAATATGTATAAATATGTATCATTAGGAGTCAGTTACAACTGCTGACTTTGACATTTTTTCAAAAGTCTTTGTTTAGTTTTACAAAAAATACGAGAAAGTCAAGAAGCATCTCAGTAAAATGGGTTAAAACGTGATCATTCTAGGAGAACATGGAGGGCTTTTTCTCTGTCTTTGAACCACGGCTTCTTTCTCATTTTAGCACATATTCAAAGTAGCACCTTTCCTTTTGTGTAAAAGTGATTATGTGCGTGTGCGTGTGTGTGTTTTATTTCTGGCAGGGTGCCAGAGGAGCGAGAGGGGTGAGAGGTCCTACGGGGAAACCAGGAGAAAAGGTTAGCTGACACTCACCTGAGCCAGCAGCAACATGTTTCTGTTACCTGTGTTGCTGCTCTGCTATCGGTCACCACGCTCACGTTCTGCTTCCCTCTTGTATCCTGTCAGGGTGCCTCAGGACATGATGGTCCCCCAGGATCTCCTGGAGAAAGGGTAAAATATGCAGTGCTTCACGAAACATCTGTGACCTTTGATTTATTGTTTATATTTTGTCACTTTATAAACGCAAGCTTCGGTGTAGTTTATTGAGCTTTCATGTGATAGACCAACAAAGCACAATATTTTGTTGTGGAAGGAATACAATACATGTTTTTTTGAACGTATTTCTCTTAAAACTTGTATTTCTTTTCGACCTCCACTGATACCCCCTAAACCAGGGGTCATCAACTGGCGGCCCATGGGCCACATCAGGCCCACCAGAGCTTTCCATCCGGCCCCCAGAATATTGCTGAATTCAGGAATAGCATAGCGGAGAAAAAGTATATATAATTTATAATAAATTATATAATAAATAAATTATATATAATATATATTTTTATTTTATATATAAAATAATTATTTATTAAAATATATGTGGCCCTCGGACAAATGGAGTTGATGGCCCCCACCCTAAATAATATCCAGTGCAGCTAATTAGTAGTTTGTAGTTTAATTTCAGTATAAAGACAGTTGTTCCTTGAAAGCATTCTTTTTTTTTTTTAAGAATCAGTGATCAAACAGGCTTAGGTCATAAAATAATATCCCAAGTTTAGAACATTTTACTGAGCACTCCTCTATCAGCCGTCTGAAAGACAAAATAGTATGGCACAACTGTGTTGCCTACCTAAACTGACTAATTATTCAAAGAACTATTCAGGAGACCCTGGAGGAGCAAAGTTGATCTCTAGATGTGCAAAGTTGGACAGACCTACCCAAACATACTTGCCGATGCAATACAATGAATGGTGGTTCCACCAAGTATCGACTTGGAAGAGCTTAATACAAATTCATGTGAAACTTTTGACATTTTTATTTGTAAAAAGCTTTGAATCTATCATCTTCCTTCCGTTTCAATCATTTTGACTATTTTGGTGACGTTCTGTCACATAAAAATCCCTTTGTTGCTGCCATGGGACCAAACCTTTGCACTGTAAGCCATTTACAAAAGTATTAATCACTTCTTTATTTACTCATTCAGCGTTTTTGTTTTTTAGGGACCTCAAGGGCCACAAGGAATGAATGGAGAACCAGGACCTAAAGGATCAAGCGTAAGCAATTACAAAACACAATCTCGGTTTACAAAAGATACACAAATTTGGACCTGATTTATAAGCCCCTGAAAACATATAAAAGACAAAATTCCATCTGAAATTCTAATAGAAAATTTAATTTGTAAGTTTCAGCTGTCAGTAGATCAATTAAACAGAGTCAGATATATAATTCAGAATCAGAACCAAAGTTCAACTTGATCCTTCTCAACCAATATGTTACAATATGTTAACAATTACAGTGTTGCAATCTGACCTTCAAGTTCTAGCCACATCCATGTACATGCATTTGTTAACCAGGCTTCCTTTGCCATAGAAAAGGGCGCCTTCTAACCCATAAGATGAAAATGACAGCTTGCAGGAAGAATTGGATTGTCCTACGTGACGGTTATTTAATTTTAAGTTGTGTAAAAGTACCGTTCACAGTGGTTTCTGTTTGATGTTAGCATCTCTGTTTGTACTCACTGGCTTTACTAAATGAAAAAGAACCGCCAAACCATACAAACACAGCACTGTTAATGTAGAATTCTTAGATTTTATTTTACAGTAAAACGTTTGTTATATTTTTCAAGCTCTGTTGTTACAATCAATTAAAAAATGCTGGAGCTGTATTTTGTGCTCTCTAGAGCAGGGGTCACCAACCTTTTTGAAACTGGGAGCGACTTGGTTGGTGTTGTGTCATGTGAAGGGCTTTTCATGCTTTGCTGTAGATATTGTTGTTTTCAAATCTATATAAATGCAAGTGTGAAGAAACAGGAAGAGAAACAGAATAATATAAAGTTTTAGATGCAGCTCACTGGTGGGTTGTGCTGTTTTTAGAACAGTGGGCGCCACGTGTGGTCCTCAGGGGCTACTTGGTGCCTGCAGGGACCATGTGGGTGATCCCTGCTCTAGAGTCAGTGTTGTTTTTTTTTAAAATTAATCCTTGCTTTCTTTTCAGCAGCTGTAGTTTTTTGTATATTTTTAAATGCCAGTTTGTGTCTGTCTTTTTTCGGATGATCTTTTTACAGGGTCCAGCTGGGAAGGATGGACTTCCGGGTCATCCGGGTCAGAGAGGAGAGCCAGTGAGTGACATTATGAAATTTTATGAGATAAATTTTCTTTTTGAAAAAAACAAAACAAAACAACAACAACATCATTTGCACAGACCTGCTAGTCAAACTCTAAATTTAGAACAACATCCTTTTCCTGGCCTCAGAAGTTACTTTCAGCATAATGAAGATCACGCCTTGAACGTGAAGTATTGACCGCAGTTACATTTCAATTATGGGCTAATGAGGTTGTATAAAAGCATTGCCAACATTCTACCATTATTTAATATCAGACTTTTGTTTTAGGGCTTTCAAGGAAAAACGGGACCTCCAGGGCCTTCGGGTGTGGTTGGACCACAAGTAGGTGCAACCGTTTCAATCTATTGAGGATATTTGATAAATATATATGATTTGTCCATTGCTCTGCCCCAGGTTTTGTTTAAATTGAACACCAATATGGCTTATTATTATTCGGTTCAGTTTAAGGTACATTCACGTTATTTGACATTTTTTAAATGTGTATGCCAGTAACTCACTCTGGTTGCATGCAACGTTTTTCTGACAGATTATCATGTCCGGCTGGTGTAGTATTTGTTATTTTTTTGTCTTTTAAGCTTTGTCTTTGCTCAGTTTGCTAGTAAATATAGCCTTTGTATATTTACCATAACAACATCACGTGACTGGGGTTACGTCACTGAGCATGCGCACAATTCCAAGAGGGATAAAACTTGAGTTGCACTGGGAAAACAGTATGTTAAATGAGTTCTGATGAAGCCGGTCGTTAGTTGCTGCATAAAACCATCTGGCTTTTTAATAGATCTAATAGATCCAGTAGAAGGCGCCACATCTATTTATGTCAGCTCATCGCGGCAGTTGCTGGGGTTTTATTTAGGATCTAAAAGGACTTTCAAAACGACGGACTCTTATATTAGAGTATACAGCCTTATTTTATCATAATCAATCTGGATAATATGGTATAAGCATATAACGTGGCTATATACCTTTTAAATTAAAGACAGTTGTGGTCATCTGAATCAATTTAGTATCAGTTATATTCATTTCAATGTTGAATTCAGTTTAATTAAATCTAACTCAGTTGATCCCTCAATTAGCCTCTATAGCCAGTCCCACACAATGTATATATCATATAATCCAATTCAGTACATTTTTATTTGACTAATTATTTCAGGTTATTTTCCATTAGACCTCAAAAGCCTGGGGCCTGGAGGGGTTCAGCAAGGCTAACCAGTCTGCCGCTTGGAGCTGAAAGGAGATGAGATCTATCAATTTCATACTCTTAATTTATCAAAAAACACAGTTTTAAAATGTTTTTGGGCAAGAAAGTACACCTCCAAACTTCATTTGTGCAGTCAGTTTATGAAGGTTATGAGCCAGTTTTGAATCTGTTTTCGGATATGTCAGGATGTAGTAGAGACTGGCTGACAGGCTGGTCTCGACGGGGAGGCTGCAGTGGGAAAGCTTTTAGTCGACCAGACCCTGACTTCCTGCTGACTGGATCTGTTAGTTGCAGCTGAACAGTGAATATATAGTGAATACTAAGTTTATGGGGAATATCCACAAGAACCAGATATCAAATGTGAAAATGTTCGCCTTATGCTTTCAGCATTTTAAGTTAACTATTAACTTTCTCGCCACAGTTCTGTAAGACTGATATTTTTGTACTAATGATCAAATGGAGCTCTTTCATTTTCCCTTACACAGAAAACACGCACTCTGTATTTAATTGAGATCCACAGATTTAGCGAGGATTTCTCTCATTTTTGGTCACACTGAAGTTTTGTCTCTTAAGAGTGCACCGGCTGCTGATCGAACCACAGTGTGTATGTGTGTTTGTGGGACAAAGCATACTCTCCATTTTCTTCCAATGGAGGACAAGCCAAATCAGTGCAGCACATATAGCCTATAACCTATAAAAATGATTTTGCTGCAATCAAAAGTCTGTGACATTGCACTTAAAAATCCTTCTTGTCATTCTCGCCAAGCCTAAGGCAACAACATCCATATAAAGTTCTAAATTTTACCTCCGTGAGACAAATTTTAAGGTAAGACCGATGTAAAAGGGTCTAAAGAGGTGTAACGCCATCAGCAAAACCAGTTGTGCGTTCAACATCCTTTTTCTCTGGAGTCTGGATGAGTGGCAGGATACAGATACAGCTTCTCGGCCTTTGTCTGTTAGACCTATGGTGTCTTCATGCTGTCACACACTGGACCAGACTGGTACTGCAGTTTACCTCATAACTTCCTCATAATTTATTGGCTTGTTTTACATAATCAGCCCCTAGCAAATGGAAACGTGTCAAACTTAAAAGCCCCAGACTTTGGTTTTACCCCGGGAAACCAAACCTTGGGGCTTGCAATGGAAAAGGGGCTGATACAACCCATTTCTATACAATCACATGCTGTCCACTTCAATTAAATGACAATACCTTATTACTGGTGTTAATGAGAACCACTGAAGTGATGTATGATGTGGATTTCAGGGTAAATCAGGGGAACCTGGCCCAACAGGAGACAGAGGTCACCCGGGAGCACCAGGTGTGCCTGGAGAGCATGGCTTACCTGGAGCTGCTGGGAAAGAGGGTGGAAAGGTCAGATGAAGTCTCAAGACCAATATTGTCTCATAGACTATTATTTATGCTTAAATTATCCCATTTATATTGTTGGTAATTCTCACATCCTTAACCATTTTTTGTTTTAGGGGGATCCTGGTTTACCTGGGACATCTGGAAAGAGTGGTCCAACAGGACTGAAAGGGTTCAGAGGGAGCAGAGGAGTTCCTGGACTTATGGTACCACATCTGTACATCACTGCTAAAATATTGTACTTCCATGTGTACAATTTTATGAAGATCTTGTAGCAATTAACTTTCATTTCGTCTAAAATAAAATGCCTGGTTAACATTTACAGGGACCTCCTGGTCTGAAAGGAGCAACGGGACCTGGTGGGTCCCCCGGATCTGTGGTGAGTTATAATGCAGCCGTTCTGATTTACAGTCCAACATTCAGGATTTCTGTAGCTTTGTGTTCCTATACATAAAGTTTTTTGCTTCAATACTTTTGTGGATGAAGATATTTTAAAGTTCTGATATGTTGCCTGTAGGGGGCATCAGGAGAAAGGGGCCCTCCGGGACCAGCTGGTGCAATTGGACAGCCTGGTCGTGCAGGAGCAGTTGGAGGACCAGGACCTATGGGAGAGAAAGGGGAGCCTGTAATTATCAATATTATTTTAGAAATCTAAAAAGTCTGCATAGTTTGTGTCCGAATCGCACATTTTTAAACATGTACATTATTTGTCCCAGGGAGAGAAGGGCCCGATTGGACCGGCAGGTCAGGATGGGGATCAGGGCCCCGTAGGAATGCCTGGAGCAACAGGGCCTGTAGGACCTTCAGGGGATGATGGGGATAAGGTAAATCATGAAGGATAGATTACTGCTGGAAAATCACAAAACAAAGTTCTGTGGCCAATATTCAATCTTTATTTTTTTCTAAAGCTCTAATGTTTTAGAAACATATTATAACTTATAAAGATTTGTCTTTAAAAGCTATAACATATAACATTCTTCAAATACATGTCTCTACTCTCCCTATTGTGGCGTCACACCAAACGGAAGAGGAAGAAACCTTCTGTAATCAAGGTTTTATTATAATTTTAAATCAAAGACAAAAGGATTACATTAACTGAGATTTAAAACCAGTGGAAGCTGGTGATAAAATCTTTGGGGGGAGCACTAGAGGTTTAGGGTTACAACACAACAGTAAACCCACTTAATCATTTATCAGTCCAAGGTCACCTGCTTGCTGCTGGATGTGTGGTCGGCCTGGTCCAAGCTCCTTTATTCCCTTTTCCCTCCAACAAAAGCCTTGTAGAGTTACTATTTTGTCAATAAATTAGAGAATTTACTTTTACTGCATCATTCTCCCGTCTTGTAGTTGTTGTTGTCTGACTCCTCTGTGGATGCATTTTTATGCTTGAGTGACAGATACGCCCCTGCATATCTAAGCTGCCAGGGATGTTACTTTGATTGGTATCATGAATCAATCTGACTGGAGGAAGACTGACACAAAATGGACTGGTTAGCCATGAGTTCAGAAAGCTGTGCCCCAAGGAGAATCTAAGTAACCAATTAGAGACCGGCATGAAGTCACGTGGAAGCCAAATGTTTTAAAGCATACTTACACACTCATCTGTCTGGTGTCCCTGTTGAAGTCAGTTAAATTAAGTTTATTTATATGGTGCTAATTCAAAACAAGTCATCTCAAGGCACCTTACAAAGCGGATTCTATCAAATCTTACAGACAGAGTGGTTAAAACGTTTTCTAAATAAGGAAACCCAGCAGAATGCATCGAGTCATTGACTTGCAGTGTTCACTCCTCCTGCATGAGCATGTAGCAACAGTTGCAAACAGTTGTTTGCATTGTGTCATTGACTTTGCAGCAATCCCTCATACTGAGCATGCATGTAGCAACAGTGGAAAAGAAAACATACCTTTTACTGGAAGAAACCTCCAGCAGAACCCAAAACAGTGTGAATGGCCGTCCGGGGTTTAAAAATGTTTCAATATCCCACGCCATTGAGACATTAAAGGAGCTATAAGTAATACTGACACCTTGGGGCTTAAATCGGTACAACAGCTTGCCAATTGCCATTTTTAAATGTGAATTTTTACTTACACCGGACAGGTACATGATGTTGTATTTTGTTCTATTTCTGCTCCGCTTCTCTTACTGGCTTCCATGTTAGCAGGCTGCTGCTCTTTAGCCAAGATAAAATACCAAATGTTGCACTCTGTGTTGGGAACCCTGGGAAATCTCATATGATTGGCTCAGGAACCAGGAAGTAAACATGGGATACACACTGAACTGAAGTAGTTACGGCCAGTACCTCTAGGTTTGAAAGGAGAAAAACGTGACTAAGACATTGTTGAGGGATCGGACCGATTGTTTAAAGGGAATGTTACTTCCATCCCAGGTGACAGTAAATATCTTTACTCTTCTTTAACGGAGAGTAGCCAGACTGATCTGCGAGTGAAACCTTGAAAGCTTGCGAGATCAGGATGGTCTCACGAGGCTACTTTCATCCCAGGTGACAGTAAATTACTTATCTTACTTATAGCTCCTTTAAAGTTGGCCATACACAAAAGAAATAACCTCAAATGACCTAAAATGGAATAGTAATGCTAGGAAATCAAGTCAGACACATTTTATGAGCGAACAGGTGCGATAACACTTACAGCCTGTCTAGAGGCGATAAAGGCATGGATCCAGAAACTTCACAGCTCAAAAACTGAAATGATTCAAATTGGTACTTCACATCAAATTCAACAACAACAACAAAACAAAATCTCAGCAATACCTTCTCTGGCCAGAACATTTCTCTTTCCAATACGGCCATCAATCTTGGTGTCATCTTTGATCCACAGCTCACATTCGAAAGCCATATTATATATGCAAAATTTCATTTTTTTCCACCTCCAAAATATTGCTAAACTCTGGCCTTCACTTTCCCTCTCTGATGCCGAAAGGCTCGTCCATGCCTTTGTCTCCTCCAGATTTGACTACTGCAATGCACTTCTCATCAGGATTCCTGGCAAAAACCTACAGAATTTGCAGTATGTTTAACAACAGTGCTGCCAGGATCCTAATGAGAGTGCGAAAACATGATCATATTACCCCCGTTCTCCGTTCTCTTCAATGGCTTCCCGTCTCTGCCTGGATCATCTACAAAATCTCTCTTCTTACCTTCCAGTGCCTGCATGGTAACGCGGCATCTTATTTAAAAGACCTTCTCTCCTTTTACTGTCCCTCACACACTCTCTGTTCTTCTAACACTGACCTTTAACACATTCCCAGGACTCGATCCCACACCATGGGAGATCGGGCCTTTTTCCTGCGCCGCCCCTCGGCTGTGGAACAATCTGCCTCCACAGCTGAGGGTTCTACAGACGCTGTCACATGTTAAAACAGGCCTTAAAACCTTCCTTTGGAAACAATGTTTTTAATGGTCTCCTTTAATTGCTTGTTTTGCTTGTAGTTTTCTTGTGTGTAACTGCCTTAAAACTTTTACTTGTGTATTTTAATTACACGATAATGTCTTATTTTATTAACTGTTTTCTATTAACTGTTGCACTTTGAGATTTATTATTAAAATCTATTTTTATTATTATTATTATTATTATTATTATTATTATTATTATTATTATTATTATTATTAGTAGTAGTAGTAGTTTCAGAAACCTTTTTCCTGCAGTTCCACATTCAGCATGCTCCACAACATGCAGAGGTTGAAAGCTCCAACGAATAAAACTGAGCAACTTTACCGTTATTGGTTCAACCTTCTTTATTATCTGCTGAATCGTCAGCCCTGTTTTTAAATTAGCAGTCAGAATAAATATCCAACATTTTGCTGTAGAAAATACAGCTTCCTTTTAAATATATTTGTTGAACCTTTCTACTTACGACTTCCGTAACGAAGACTCTTCGTCTTAGCCTGATATCTCAGCCCTTGGTATGGTGTGGTCATTAATTGAAAGAAAGATTAGATTTTTAAGTGTCTGGAAAAAAAATAAAACAGAAAAAAAATAATTAAACAGAGCAACTTTATCGTTATTGGTTCAACATTCTTTGTTTTCCGCTGAATCATCAGCCCTATTTTTAAATTAGCAGTCAGAATAAACAGCCAACATGTTGCTGTGGAAAATACAGCTTCCTTTTAACTAGATTCGTAGAACTTTTTTACTTCTTCTGATTTCATTGTTATATTTACGTTTAAGTCTTCCTCACACAAAAACAACTTCCATAACGAAAACTCTTCGTCTTAGCCTTGTATCGTAGCCCTTGGTATGGCGTGTTCATTAATTAAAAGAATGATTCGATTTTTTAGTGTCTGAAAAGCTGGTCACACTTCGGCGCTGATTAAGTTGATAACGGTCAGATTTGGGTAATCTATTACTATTTTGATTTGTGTGCACTCTGCTTGCCATGCGGTGATACGTTGTGTGTTTCTGTCCACAGGGGGAGCAGGGAGGACCTGGACAGAAAGGCAGCAAAGGAGACAAAGGGGAATCAGTGAGTATGGACTTGGGGGAAGCCCTTCAACATGAGCTGTTGTGGTCAGCTGATCAACACACATTTCTTCCGTGCTTTCTCAACAGGGCCCCGCAGGTCCTACCGGGACTCAGGGCCCGGTTGGTCAGCCAGGACTGCCGGTGAGTCTTTACCTCTTTGCTTTTCTGTTCTGTCCTGTCGTGACTGATGTTTTCAATATATTTTACAGCGTGGTTTCATTTGTGCGCTAAATATTAATTTTACTGCAGAGGACGGAATGGATTTTTACAAGTGCTTCACAGGAAATTGTGTTGTTACAGCAGCAGCAGCGCTAACGTGACACCAAAAACAAAGATTAAACTAATCTTGATCAAGAAATGGTTTAATGGCTGATTGCAGGGAGGACTTCCCACTGTGCTCAGTCCTGTCACTGAGCTGGTACCAGTCTGCGACTGAAGGCGCTCTGCCTAAACATTTTCAGAATACAGTTCAGTTACCTGAGCGTCCTCAGCCCAGCTCCGTGCTGAACTTGGTCCAGCTCAGCCCTGATGGTAGAACCTTGTTAGTTTATCAAGTCTGTTCTTGTCCCGACAGCGAGCTCCATCTCTCCAACACGCCACACCAAAGAACAGTGCAAGGTGCACCTCTGTTTGGTAAAAGTTAAAGGTATACTATGCAACCGGGGTTGATTTTCCAGCGAGGCTTCTCCCAGAGGGTGAAAGTAAAAGTGCACTGTCATAAAGATGCTCAGCTGTTCTGGTTCCTGGCCAGGCTCCATCAAGCCAGGCGCGGTTGTTTTGAGCTTAGCAGATAGGCGAACGCAACGAAAATTGGAAAAAAGGGCAGTACAAACAATGACTAACACAGTGAAAGTATGAACATCAGGGTTTTCCGCAGCGCTATCTTGGCGAGGCGGTCTGTTCCTTCCTTTACACCAGTGGTTCTAAAATGTTTGCGGTCCCCCCCCCGCCCACTTTCAAGAAGGAAAAATGTTCAGCCCCCACCCCCACCCCCATCCCAACAAAATGGGTCAAAAACGTAACTTATTGTTTTCTGCTTTAATGCATTACACTGTTATTCTAAAAATTACCCAGAATCCCTTTTAAAATGTATAACATATACCAATGTTATTTTTTAACAATTAAAATGTTTCAACATAACCATACTTTTTTAACTATGTAATATTAGCAGCAATGTAAATTGCCTTTAGCCCGAGTCGTGCCTTCATTCAACTTTTAACTCGCTGTGTTGCAAAAACAATATCAAGCCATTAATATTTAATTAAACTTCAGCTGTCTGAGAAGCGCTGCTGTCCACTGTCTCTGCGTATTGGTTCCAGTCCAGCTTGTCCTCCAGCTGCACGGCCAGCTACCTGCAGCTGGACACAACCTCCACCTCCTTGGCTTGAAGGATAACTTAGACTTAGACTTAGACAACTTTATTTGTCATTTTGTATGCACAAAGTGCGTACAGAACGAAATTTCGTTTGCGTGCAGCTTGAAAAATCACAGTAAATTGCACTAAATTTCAGGATAAAGATGCAGCAGCGATTTATGTAAACAGTTGAAATGTAAACAATGCATGGGAAATAGACGGTGTGCGATTCACGGTATAAATGGAGACAAAGAGTTCCTCTTCTTCCCGAACTCGACCACCATCTCCTTGGTTTTACTGATGCGGTTGAGGTTGCCTCACACTGTCCCTCGATCCAACCAACAGCTGTTGGATCATCAGAACATTTCTGTAGAAAGCAGGAGTCTGACGTATAGCTTGTGAAGCAAAAAGGGGGGACAAGGAAAGGACAGCCGATATGATCACAGTGGTATATTTCCTCACCTGCGGTTAGTGGCTAGAGAGCAACTACTGCAAATGTGTTTTTCCGCATGTTGAACAAAGATGTTGGCTCTTCACGTCGCTGCTAATCCACACGTCGCGACAAATGCCACTTGAAATTGTTCAGCCTAAATGTGTTCACGCCAGGCTCTCCGTGTGTAACAGGGTGTAGACGGACTGCCGGGTCCTCGAGGCCAGCAGGGCATGTACGGTCCCAAAGGGGATGAAGGACCCCGTGGTTTCAAGGGCTCCAGAGGGCCGAGAGGATTACAGGTTAGATTTGTGACTGCGAGGGCCGTTGAATGCTCTTAGTTTGGGTTTATTTCAGTCGATTAATGCTGTGTGTGTTTTTCAAGGGCATGCCTGGCTTACCTGGAGAAAAGGGAGAGAGTGGACATGTTGGTCTGATGGTGAGCTTATTCTCTTATATACGTGTTTCTTTTTGTACCTTTCTTCACATCTTGTTGGAAAACAAATCCTGATTCTTCTTTGTCACATGGCTTAAGGGTCTGCCTGGACTACAAGGCCCCAATGGTGCTCAAGGACCTATAGGAGGATTGGTAATGTTTCATGTCATTTGTGTCTTTAATCCTTCCATAACTAAATTCTAAGGTTATAACCATAACATGTGTGGCACAGGGACAAACTGGTAGACCCGGGATGATTGGACAGCCAGGTGTCGTTGGGGAGAAGGTAAAACAAGAAATAATCATTGTTTTCTCTTGGATATCGGCTCGTTATCTTTATATTTTTCATCCTTTTTTTTTGCCCTCAATTTTCTTTTGTCTTAGGGAGAGGACGGTGAAGCCGGTGATCCTGGACCAGTCGGTACTCCAGGAAGGCTAGTGAGTTTGTTTGGTTTTTGGTCAGCACATCTTTGGATAAAAAAAAAATGCATTTTACAATTCATTTCATTGCTGTACTCCTTTCCCATTCGCCCCACACACTTTATGCTTCCTCACGTTTCTCTGATAACATCCAGGGTGACAAAGGAGATCAGGGTGAAAAGGGAGATACGGGCCCTTCAGGAGCAGCTGGTCCCCCCGGGGCCAGGGGCATTCCAGGAGAGGATGGAGCAAAGGGCAACGCTGTAAGAGGCACTCAAACTGCGTAGTGTGGGATGTTATATTCAATGAAACACACAAAAAACAAGAAACAATGTTGAAAGAATTGACCAGATATATCAAAATGAATATAAATACAACATTTAATAATTTATTCATCACATTTACCAATATAAACAATTTATGACATAAGTTTTGTGTCTTAGAATTAGGCAAAATGATTGTTTTAATGTAAGATATAGTGCTGTTAAAAAGTATTAACCTCCTTGCAGGTTGGTTTATCTGTTTTTGTGTGTTTGTAAGAGACAGAGATAACCTAAGTGAAAGAAGCAGTTTTCAAATGATTATTTCATTTATTAAAGGAAAAAAGCTTTCCAGACCAAAATAGAGCTATCTGATAAAATAACTGCTCCCTTAAGGACAACAGCTGTGGAGATAGTTTGGTCTCTTCTGGTCAAATCATGAATGTCTGCAACAAACCTTAATGCTGTTAGGTGACGGGTGGCCACTTTCCTCCCTACCATATTTACTCAACAAATAACATAAATGAACTAACAAACCAACTCAAATCAAACATCTTGTTTTTTTGGGATATATTTGATATTTCTTTGGTCAGTTTGAGGTTAATAATCTTTATCTTTACTGGCACTGAAATGATACAATAAAGACCCTGATCAATATATTGTGCATTTATTTTAGATACATAAAAAATGTATAGTAATAAATATAATACAATTTTACATTACATGTAAATGGTAATATTTAGATTTTCTAACAAACGAGAAATCCAGAAGCTGCACTCATTGGAAAAAATACTTACTTCGATTTTCAGGGTGTAATTTATTGTATCAACCTTTCCATTGTAGGTTTACATAGCAAAACATGTTATAATGAAATATGTTGTGTTTTGCACACTTATTGTTAGATTTTTTTTCTGAAACTTGTAAAGACCAGACTAAGCTAAAACAAATAGAACCGGTGGAGAGAACACTTTCTCTTTACCACACACTGAGCCAGTGAATTCATGCATGCATTTACTCAAACTGTTATGAAAAACTAAGTTTAAGCCATAGACTTGGGCAGTGACTGCAAAACATAGAGATTCATTTGATATGTAATACACAAGGAGTTAATTGGTGGAACCAGATCACTGTATACTATAAATACCTCATTTGTTTTTTTACTTCTGTAACGTAAGGTCGTCCTTGACATAATTAAATGTTGCTTATGACACTAGAATTTGCTCTTATAAAACATGCGGATGTGGTTATTTTTGTTTCCCCTGGCTCTTTTGCGCTGAGATCAGCAGTCCACTTGGTCCGAGGATAAAGAAACAATTCTTGCTTTTCTAAAGTTAACTCCTATAGGGCTGCATACAACATCGATCCATTACATTCCTTGCAATACGCGGAGCCATAATTATACTCTGAACTAAAAGTTAAGCCAAAATTATCCACATCCCTAGCAGATTTGGGTTAAAAGTAGTCTTTTAATTTAACTGACTTGTTTCTTCTTTTGTGAAGTAATATTAAAGTTTTGGAGAGGTTGCAGCCATGTTCCTGTCAGTGAATCTGATAAAGAACCAGTAAATGGAGCCAAAAAGATTAGGGTGATGCTGAGGAGGCCCTCCAGGCTCATAGATTCATCACCAAAGCAGAATCTTCCAAATACCCGTAGAAACATGAAAAAAGATGGTCAGCAATTAGAAGAAGGGTTCTATTGTTGTACTGCAAAGAAATACTTTTCTTTTGATGAGAGGGGAATAACAATTTTTGACATGCAACCTTTTTATGAAATGGAAGTATTGCTCTGTATCAAAATTGATACTTCTTGTTTTTGTGTCTTTTGAGAAATGCCTTTCTCCTTTACTATCAGAAACCAGCTTCTTAGTGAAATTCTTTTTTTTTGTGTGTGTGTGTGTGGGGGGGGGGGGGGGGCGTACCTTAGAAATCTCTTGGCCTTGGCATATTAACATTGTAAAATGAGCAACATACATGTTTAGACTGCAGGCTTTCTGCCTGAAACATGGTGTACTGTGTAGTAGTTTTGAAGTTTCTTCTTTCCACAGGGTCCTATCGGTCTGACCGGTGACCTCGGACAACAGGGAGAGGCGGGGCCAAATGTGAGTGCCTGCTTGAAATTCCCATTTGTTTTCTTTTGGCCATCTTCAAATCATCTGCAAAGTGCTGATTTGCTGATCTGTTTACTGCATTGCTACAAGACAGCAAAAGTTGGCTAAAGCTCAATCCAAGTTTAAAGGCCTAACAAGGTTGGGGACCACCGACGGAAGTTGAATAGATACACAACAGATGTACATATTACATATTTCTGAGAAGCATGTTTGAGAACATTGTAATTCATGTGTTTAGTTAAACATTTAAAGAAAAAATGTAAACTACGATTGAATTTTGTACAAAAAATTGAAAAGTATGAACCCAGTTAAGCTTTAATCAAAGCAAATATACTAATTAAGGATTAAATATAGCTCTATGGCAGGAAACAAATCAGTTAATACCTAATCTTAGCTATATATTTACTGTACATTTACATTCAAACATTGCATTTTTCACATTAGTATCTTAAGAAACTACAAAATTTACACAAATTTACATTTGTTTCATGTATTTGTTTTTTATTTGATTTATCAAAATGTTTTTTATACCCTGCTTACATGTTTGGAGTGAAAGTGTCAGGTTTAGGTCACTTGGGAGCGGATTGGTAAGGAGGAACAGGGTTTATTTATTAAATAAAACAATGAAACTTACACGGAGGCAGGCGACAACAAGAATCGGGAACGCGATGAGGAGGAGACCAGAATGGGGGTAGCATAACGGAGGACCTGACACTGAGCGTGGCTAAACTGGCTGACTAAACAGAGGAGAAAAGAAAAAGGGACAGCAGGGGGAGCAATTAGCACAGGTGAGAAGAGTAAAGGTAACTAGGCTGCAGGGAGGGAGAGGGCAATGATCTGACAGAGACAGGAGGGGAACAGAATCTAACAGGAATACACGATGAATGACCAGATATGAAAGAATAAACTGACTAAACTGAGGACAGGCAGGCAGGGAAATCTGGGTAAAACAGAAACACGAATAAGCTACTACCATCATAATGAACAGAAGAACGAGCTAAGGACAGGAACCAAAACCCACAGATAAACAATACTAAAAAGGTGCAAAACATAAACAGACTGCGGGATTCCCGGGAACCTAAAAATAAATAATCAAACCCTTGGGGATCCTGACAGAAAGACGGTAAGCCGATCTAGAGGAATGACCTTCCCATCTGGAAATCAAATGCAAAGAAATACCATATAATGACAGCAGCAAAGCAGAATATCTGTGCACATTTGTTTTTAACAAGCTCTGCTTGCGAACCATTTGTCTGTAACTCTACATATTTGCAGTTTACATATTATTTTGCACAGACATTTTGTAAACTGTCAGTTGTGTTTTCTCAATTTTCTGTATTCTGGTGTTTATTTTAATGCAGTTATGCATATTCTGTAGTTTAGTTTTCCTCTGCCCACAATTTTCCCTTCATCTTTAGGGTGTAGACGGCATTCCCGGATCTAAAGGCGACACAGGAGAACCTGGGAAATCTGTAAGTCTCTCTTTGTGATCTATAAACTTTGACATTCTTACAGGCTTTTTGTCAGTAATCATAGAAAAATGGATCTCAATCTTTGAATTTCTCAGGGACCCCCGGGAGCGACAGGCGAACCTGGACCAGCTGGGCCTCCTGGACGAAGGGTTGGTGTCTATCAGTGTAGCCTGTTTGTCCTTCTGAAATACTCCCAGATTCAAGTTTCATCTCGTTGACAGTTTGTCCTGTTAACTTCAACACAACTGTGAATGTTCAGGGTCACTTGGGGAAACCAGGGAAGGAAGGCAAAGCAGGCCTGAAAGGAACGAAGGTAAATGTTTGAAACATCTCTGTTTAAAAAAAACAACAACACTTAACTCAGTTTTTGAGGGTGTCCTGTGTTTCTGTCGTTTCAGGGCGCTCCTGGACTGGAGGGTCCCCTTGGGAAGACGGGACCCCGCGGTTCTCAGGGGCATCCAGGGAAACCGGGTCCCCAGGGCATGAGAGGAATCCCTGGCCCTGCAGTAAGTCTGCTTCTGGAAATAGATAGATAGATAGATAGATAGATAGATAGATAGATAGATAGATAGATAGATAGATAGATAGATAGATAGATAGATAGATAGATAAGGATAAAAGGCTGCTGCTCATCAATTTTCTGTTTTTGTGTGTCCACCAGGGCGAGCAGGGTTTAAATGGGCCACCTGGTCAAACAGGACCACCGGGTCCTATGGTAAGATCAATCATTTTAAAGGTTTAGGTTAACTGAAATACAGCTAAATAGAATCATGCACTTTTACTTTATATGTTTTACCGGACAAGAGAAAACAGCTGTAAATAAAAACATTTGATGTTTTTATTATAATCTGAAGACAAATTGGAGTTTACGGTTACTTTCCAGCTGAGATAGTCCAATTGAGGTGGGATGATTCAGAGCAGGGGTCTCAAACTCCAGTCTCTTAGTGTCCCTCAGGTTTTAGGTGTGTCTCTGCTTAGAAACCCCAAATCAAATAATTAGGTGGTTAGATTGACTGAGTAGAACTTGACTGAATGCTAATGAAGAAATTAAGCCATTTGATGCAGGAGTTTTCAATCAGGAACACATCTAAAAGTTGAAGGACACCGACACTGTTGGACTTGAGGTGAGAGCTGCGATTTAAAGCCTTCAACAAAGGTTTTAACCTGAAGTTTTCTGTTTGGGACGATGTTTGACTCTGCTTTAAATGTTCATTGACTTGGACTGGAATAACAGGCATTTATAATAATTTGCCCCAGCGTTCACTAAGTAAATCAAATGTCTTTCATTGAATAGAGATCTGTTCCTTTCTCAAAAGGAATAAGTGAGTTTATCAACAAAATGATGTGAACAAAAGCATTTTCCCTACTGTTCTGGTCAAGTTGATTAAAAAAGACTTCTTTTTATTTGTTCAATCAATGTCAACCTTTTAGGGTCCACCAGGTCTACCAGGACTGAAGGGAGACCCCGGCAGAAAGGGGGACAAGGTGCATTAATAACACACCCGTTCTCCCACTGTGAGATTTGTATTTCTGTTGTTTTTAAACTCGTTCATGATACCGATGCAGGGTCATGGTGGACTGATTGGGCTGATAGGACCTCCGGGTGACATTGGAGAGAAGGGCGACAGAGGACAACCAGGGAACCAAGGCCTTCAAGGTCCAAAAGGAGATGAGGTGATGAAAGGACTCTCACTTTTGTGTTTTACACAAACCTTGATTCCAAAACAGAAAAATTATATTTTTCCACTCAAATTGTTTCAAGAAAAATCCAGGATTTAAAAAGAAACAGAATAAAATTATATATTTGCAAATCCTAGGGCTGGAGATCTTCCAATAAAGTTTTTCAAAATCCCTGATACAGATCCAAGTCTTTTAAGATTAGCCACTTGTTGATACTGAGTCCAGATCCACGTATAAGCCGGTGGCACCAGTGGCTTTAAGTGCAGTCTAATCACATTACATTTCATCACTGTGTCCATTCAGGAAGCTGCAGTCTCTCCTGTCGCTTCTAGACACTAACAGAAAATATGTTTCCAGATTTGTTGCAGCTCAGGATTAAAATGCTGCTCCACTATCTTAAAAATCTTAAAAACAACTCTTTAAATGTCATAAGAACTTGCTACCTTAGACTTAGAAAGACTTGGTTGTAACTCAACTGCACATTCACAACGAACATTTGAGTGAAATTTCGTTGCAAGGCTCAGAGTAAAAACAGAAGACAAAAGAGAAACGTTATAAATATAAGTATTTATCGTTTGTCAGGGATGTAGCAGCAAACCAAAAGAGACTTGCTAACTTTCTCCATTGTTTTCTTTAAATACAGTGGAGAAACACATACAGTGACTCTCTTCAATAAACCCACGAAGTGCATGGCTAACACAGCATGTTTAGTCTTTTTGTAGACCTGTTGGTAATTTAGCAGTAAGTCCCGTCCTGGCAAACATTAGGTAAAAGATTATAATTGCAGTTTTGGTCAATTACAAAATCTCAGTGATTTATTTTTTTCTCAGGGAGTTGGGAAAAACAATGCATTTAATACACTTGATGAACAGTGATTATTTATTGGTGAATTATCCTTATTACCTACTTGTTAAAGCTTCCCTTCAAATACGTAAAATATTTAATCAAATGTGGTATAGTGTATAAAAAATAAACACAAATACAACACAACTAGCTCTTCTTTACTCTTTGGAAAAAGAGCTAAACTAAAAGCTAATAAAAAAACTATTGAGATATACAATAAAAACAAATGCAAAATATAAAAATCAAATAATAAATAAACATATTTTTTTCAAAGCTAACAATAGATAGAACCAAATTATTTCAAACACACATTTGTTTAAGCGTCTAAGTGAGCAAATTTGGTAACATTTTAATGCCTTAAGGTGACGAAAGAGCCTTTACATTTATTTGCATTTAAGCAAAATTGATTTCATAAATTAGAGACACTTTGTGCATTAGTTAATCACGGATCACATCAAGTTCAAATTTTTCTTGGCTGCACAGATTTGTTGCAGCGATGTCCAAAGTTTTTTTTTTTTTTCATGTGGCCCAAATTGGCCACGTCAAATGTAGTCATGGGCCAAAAATAGTTCTTTCTTAAATGCTAAAGTCATAAAAAAAAAGTGATATATATATATTGCTCAACAATAAACTGAGCATGCATTATATTTTTTATTATACTTGAAATGGGTTTAGCACTTTGCTTTATTAAAATAAAGACATCCAGTTTGCTCACTTGTTTGATAGAAATGTCGTTTGTCAGAATTCAAGTCATGTAGCCAATTTTAATAGAGTAATTAAAAGCTGATCTGGGTTCACTAAAGTTTCCATTGGAGTAAAAGAGATGGGCTATTGTTCAGAAACCACCAAGTAGCAAACCTTGCAAATCGTGTATTTTGTTTTTTAAATCCACGTCTATGTTTTTAAAGTTTTCCAAAAAAAACATTGCTGCTGTTGACAAGTGTCCTGATCATTTTGCCTTTCATTTTGTTGCTGCTCTTATTTTGATGTCGTTGGGAGTCACGATCAGTAAAATCGTATTTTCTACTTTAGAAAACCAGTACTTTGTTTTGAAAGTCATACATTTAATAAGCAGTGTTTCAGCAGCTGTCTGTCCAGCTCTACACTCACTGCAACAGCTGTCCTGGGAGGTCTCACCACAGCACATAAAGCTGGGGACATCACAAAGACAAGCAGGACACAGCAGCCGCTAATACAGTCGCTGTTTCACTATGAACTTCATTTTCATAGTGAAACTGGTTTGTAAATCCAGATATTTTGCCAATAATTGTGTAAACCATGCAAATGAAAATAGGTTGTGATTTCCTTTAATTGGCTGGGCAGAGGTCTAGCTAACACTATGGGCGCAGCTGACAGATATTCACAACGGGACACCCAATCATACTTTGGTTCAGATCTGCAGATCTCTAGTAGAAAGTAGATGTTTAGAAACAAGTATAGATATAGATATATCTCCACTAGAGCTACTCTTCTTTCCTAACAGTTTTGTTTCCTTGTATAAAAACCAGGGTCCAGTCGGCCCACCAGGCCCACCTGGACCTCCTGGCCCCTCAGGGTTGTCTGTAAGTAAACTAAGTTTGCAAAGATATCACATATTTGTTATGCTGATCATTTTCTAGGAAACAACTCATCCCATTTTTATGCCTATCTTCTTTCAACCCCTCACCTAACAGGGTTCAATCGGTCAAAAAGGCTCCAAAGGAAACCAGGTACAGTTGATTTCACTGATTTTCATGATTTAACAATAACTCGCTGGTGCTCTCGGTCTTAGCTACCCCCGCAGTACCACACAAAATAATGTTGTTGTTGTTTTTATTTAGGGTCCAATTGGTCCGAGAGGAGATACTGGCCCTGCAGGACCTCCAGGACCACCGGTGAGTTCTGCACACATAATCACATTACATTGTTAGAGTTTATTTAATTTGTAGACGTGCGTGTGCCATCACCTCACTTCTGCTTTTCAACCAAGTCTCTTCATTCGTTAAGAGTTCTGCCCCAACCTCCTCTTTGTTCGTTTGCCGTGTTTCTTCTCTCCCTAGGGACGGCCCGCCGTTGGGTTTTCCCCTCTGCCAGAGCGAGGAAGAAGGAGAAGAACTCACACTACTGTGGATGGCGCTGCGCTTGAGGACGAGGAGATTACCATGAGCAGAGGAGAGGAGGAGGGCTGGGTGCAAGGCGACCAGGCCGAGAAGGAGGGTTTGGTGAAGGATAAAGAGGGTCAAGGCATGGAGGAAGTGTTTGCTTCACTCTCATCCATGAAAGTTGAGGTTGAGGGTCTGCGCAACCCACAGGGGACATACCACAGCCCTGCACGCACCTGCAAAGAGCTCTGGCTCCTCCATCCAGAGCTCCCCAGTGGTACATTATCACTTTGTGAACTTTTCGGTTCACGACTACCAAACATCCTCTATTTGCATCTCCACGGCACTCGTGTCCTTGTAATGCATTTGTTTTTTTTGGCTCTGCAGGGGAGTACTGGATCGACCCCAACCAGGGATGCCACAGAGACGCCTTCAAAGCTTTCTGTAACTTCACTTCACAGGGAGAGACGTGTTTGTACCCTGATAAAAAGTTCCAGTCGGTTCGTTTCTACGGCTTGTAGCAAGAGCGCACTGAACCACCTCCTGTTTTACAGCATTACGAGCTAACTTTATGTTGTTTGTTTCCATCAGGTGAAATTAGCAGCGTGGAAAGGAGAGAAGCCCGGCACCTGGTACAGTAAATTCAGGAAAGGGAAACAGGTACAGTGTGATAAATAATTATGCGCCAGCGAGCATTTCTGTTTCACTTTTTTGGAAGATATAGGTGATATCAAAGTAAATATTATGATTATTTCAGTAGAGGTCAGTTTTTTAGGATTTACAGTAAAGAAAACCATGTAACGGTCTGTGCTTTTGACAAATAGAGACTTTTATGCTTTACATTGATAGTTCTCTGGCAAGCTATACCTTTTTTTTCAAGTATCTTTTTCGAGCATTTTTTTACATTTCCATAATCAAGAGCACATTCGATGATAATGGAGCAGCGGTGAGGCTTTTTTTCTCCCCCACAACAACAGAGAGGAAATCTGGAAGTTGTTTGCTCAGATTGGTTTGTTCCCATGGAGAACATTGGTCCGTGAATAGGAAGGAAGTCTGGGCTGATTGGTACGCTCGCTGCAGCCCTGGGGATGCTTTTAAAGAAAGTGCTGTTATTACCAGAATAACATTTGCACCTATTTTAGCTAAGAAAACAAAACACAGGATGGCAGTTTCAACCATTACAGACAACAGCTTATTTTAAAAGTTTGAGGGAAGACTATTAGAAGTCTGAAGACAGATTAGCTCTGCTGGACATATTGGCCACTAAACAAATAAGATCCTGAAGTTTTGTCAGAGGGTCCTGCTAGGCAGTGACTATACTGCCCTCATCACTATGTACTGCAACACTCTAAGAATTCATTTTGGCTTTAATAATTGACAAAAATATAATAAATACAATTGTTTCCCAGTTTTTTTGGGGTCCACAGATGGAAAATATTGGACTCGGGTGAAATTAAGTATAAATTCTTAGTAAAGCATTTACACCCCTTTAGCTTTTCAGATGCTGTCATGTCACAACTGCAAGCTTTGGTTTGTTTTATTGGAAAATAGAACAGAGCAAATTACCACAAAACTGTAAAATGAAAAAAGGACTCACTAAAAAAAATCACAAATAAATATCTTTGAAATGTTTTTGTATTCATCTCTTTTTATTATAAAATCCCTAAATACAATCCAGTTAAATCAAGTGTTAAAATTATTAAACTCGCTAATTAGCATAATTAGTAATTTTATATCATTATAAGTTCTCATTAGACTCTGTAAAAACGTGCTTTCGTTTTGTCTGTACGGCCAAATGACAATAAAGTTTGATTGGATTTGATTATAATTCAAGCTGTTTTTTGAAGTCTTCAAAGGTTTCTTAGAGAACATTGATGACCTAACAGCATTGTGAAGACCAAGAAACAAATTAGGCTCTTCAAAGATTAAATTATGGAGATATTGAAGCAGAGTTAGGTTATAAAACAAAATCCAAGCTGTCAAACAGTTCATGGATCTCAGTTCAGTCCATCGTCTGAAAATAGAAATGTATGGCATACCTACCAAAACAAAAAGCTGTTTAAAGGGTAACTCAACCCCAAATCAACTATTTTTTGCCAATAAACTTTTATCATAGTGGCACCCTCCAAGGGTTAAACTGTGGTCTTGCATTGAATTTAGAATCCACATTGCTATTGGTTCAAAGGTTTTTGTGACATAACTTGGAGAATCTGACCTCGGTAGCACTGCCGGCTGTGGGCTCATGGCAAGACATTTTAACATTTAATCAGTAAGTTAACTAACCGGAATTACCATTATAAATATGCATAACGTCCTTTTGACCAGTCGTAATATCACTGTTAATGACATTACTAACAGTATGAGTTTTGATTTAAGATATTGTCATTCTGACTAGTCAAAACTAAATTACAGATATGATGACAAACAAAACATGAATAGCAAAATACTTTTAATCTTATTAAGCAAAACTGACTACAGATATATGTAACTAGTTTTGACTAGTGGAAATCTATTTACAGATATTTTGAATAAGAGTTTTGACTTGGCAAAATGATGTTGCAGATATCAATGATTAATATCCAGTATAGTGATTAAATATTCAATGTATTGCCATATTACTGTCTCACATGCAGACAGATGCTGCCTCGTCCTGAAACCTGCCTCCATTGCCTCGGAGGCAATGGCTTCGGGAATTGCTCAGTCAGCGCTTTGAGCCAGCGGCTCCAACTTATACGGTTCTGATATGGTTCCACAAAGACTCCCCTAACCTCTGGTTATGAGGGGGAGGGGGGGGATCTTCCACCTCAAAAGACTGAAGGATGGCGGAGCCACCAGTGTAACTCTGGTCACTCTCTATGATTCAGTATGACAAATCAAGCCAGCTGCTGCTTTCCCCTAATCCTGAACGCCACCCCCCCCCCCCTTTCCCACGTATCCACTTTAATGGAATTTTTCAAATTTGTCTGAGGGCGGGATAATGCTTTTAAATAGGGGTGAGTTACACGTTAAGATGAATGTTATTTTCAAAATAACCCAAAAGGCACATGTTACCTCTGTAGAGCTGCAAAGAGCCAGTGCTCAGGTGGGAGAAGCTGTCAACAATACAAATCTTGCCTTGAACAAGTCTGACTTTTTTCTTTTGAAACTAGAAAGAAAGAAAGAAGTCACAAGTCCCATTTAAAGTTTGCCAAAAGCAATTTATAGAGAATTTCAAACATTTAAGCTTACTTGCTGTACCCAATATATGTCAGAAAACTAACACTGAGAATTACCTTGAACCTACCAAACTTTAATGTGCTAATGGCTCCTTTTTAATTTCTCTGCTGTATTTGCACAGGACATCAGTCTGAGTATGTCATTCTTTCGCTCCCTCTTCCAGTTTTCCTACTCTGGATCAGACGGCGTCTCGATTCACGTCGTTCAGCTGACCTTCCTGAAGCTTCTCAGCGCCACAGCCAAGCAGACGTTCACCTACCACTGCCTCAACTCTGCCGCCTGGCTGCACACCGCCACCTACAGTCACGAACACGCCCTGCGCTTCAGAGGCAGCAACGGGGAAGAGCTGACCCACGAGAACGTGCATTACATCAGCGCGCTGTACGACGGCTGCCAGGTGACGGACGCACTAAAAGCGACACAAGATTAAGCACACGTGCCGCAATACGATTCGTTTTTAACTGATTCCTATTCCGCAGACACGGTCAGGACAGGAGAGGACGGTATTGGAGTTTGACTCTCCGGTGTCTCAGACACTCCCCATCATTGACGTAGCTGTGTCCGATTTTGGAAATGGGAACCAGAAGTTTGGATTCCAAGTTGGCCCGGTTTGCTTCAATGGTTAACAATCTCAGGAAAGCCAAGTATGGGATTAATTTAATAGAAAGGAGCCATGGACACTTTTTACATGCAGGGAGAACGACACTTTCAAGAACACATATTTAATTCATACTATAAACAATGTTTCCTGGTCCAGACAACCGCTCTTTCCTCACTCAGTCACTCGGGTCTGTGCCTTACACATTCACTACAATGGATGCTATGATTACTTGACTCATCGTGGATTCACATGCTGTGTTATAAAAAGAAGGACACACCTTTGTTAACATCCTTACTGTCACATTTCTTTTCTTCTTTTTGTTTTTGAAGGAGTGCGCTCTGCTCTGTTTTCTCTGGCTCCATCTTGGTAAGGACTTTAAAAAATAATAATAATATTTTTGCAGCTCCCATTTATCATCCTATCGACTCTGAGATGCAGGACTCAAAATACTTTCAACCTGACAGGTGCTCGTCTACGTGTAGTATAATCCAGGAAAATAGCTGAAACTGCCAGTATTCACAAATAGGTTTTATAATAGTTCGTTATGTAAATTGCTGCAGAAATCTGATTGAGAAATCAGAAGAAGAAGCTGACTTTTAACTTGACATTCACAGAGGAATTGTGTGGTTACTTTTTTTGAACATTTGTTCTAGCCTGATTGGTAAAAGGTCAGTTAGAAACTCAAAATTGCAACTTTTTTCTGATCAGTGAATGCACCGTACCTAACAGAAAGGAGAAGCAACAACACTCTGCTGAGTTGAAACTGATACTTAGGGAAGACGGCTCGGTGTTGGCTATTTTAACACTATTATGTTTAAAATGAAGTCAAAGGAAGAACAGAGCTGTCAGGAGCTATTGAAAGAGAAACTAGCCTGTCTGCTGTTAATTTAGGCTTCAGTAGAGTGAGAGAGTGAGAGACAGACTTTCAGCAGATAACTAGAAAGCTGAAAATATCACCTACAACAAACTTGCTCAGTTTTATCCGTTTGAGCTTTCAGCCTCTGTCTGAAAGTACAAATGCACCAGAAAATAGAGACTTTAGTTTACATTCAAAGACCATTTTGTTCTCCTCTCAAAGCTGCTAAAAATGCATGGATACTCTCTGCCCTAAATCATAAATCTTTTAATGCTTTTAATGCAAAATGCATATAATCAAGAGCCAGAATGTTTTATAAAATGTATTTCAGTTCAAAAACACATTTGTGCCTCTGGACAGTTTCAGATATTTCTTTGTTGTCGTCAAACCTCAACTTGTTGTTTTGTTTGTTGTTATTGTGTGGTTATGATTATGAGTTAAATACATTGCATTGAAGAGCCACAGCATTAAAACCACTTTCACCTGAATTATAAAAACAATGACTTGTAATGATCCGCTTCGACTAAACTCACCTCCATGTCCCTGTTGTTAGTAGATTGCAGCCATTTTTTGTTTTTTTTGTATTTTTATTGGGACATCCATTGTAGTGGTGCATCCTGCAACATCTCAGAAAAACCCATGGGAAGATGCGACAGAGGGTAAACAGATGCCAACGTGTCATTTAAATCAAAGTTTGATGGGGGCATATGGTGTTCCACATGGGCCACCCGTTGCTTGCAGGCACTGAAGGATCATTTCAGAGTCAGCCACGCAGATTTCCCACATTCATTGCCTGAAAAGTTGGAGCTGTCTCAAAGAAGGGACCGACACATCATTAGTGCTGTGGTTTTAAAGTTGTGGCTGATTCATGGATTTCACAGTATAATACATCATGGTGCTATTATGTAGGTCCTCCTGGAATGCAGTTCTTTGTAAAAGGGATTTGGGGCAAAGATTTTTTATATATATATGTATGTATTGTGAAACATTGTTTGATATTTTGTGAGTACAGCAAACCAAACTGTTGTAACATTGTTTGCTCAAAGTTGTTTTTAGCATATTTGTTTGGAAAAGTGATTCATGTGTTTTAATAAAAGTACATAATGTACATTTAAATTATTATGATCACATTTTATTTGAAGGCAACCATTACTAAAAGGGAACTTGTGAAGAAAATGGGCAAATCTGTTACTTTTTACTATCATGTTCAGATTCCTTGCTGGTTTGGTGCTGTTTGTAGAAATTATGCCATCACACACTGAGTCCAGCACATTATATCACTATACAAAAACAAAACAAAACAAATGTTTACATCAAGGCCATGGATGTCAAATCCATTTTTGGTTACAATAATACAAGCACTTTTGTCACAGTACAACAATTATAAAACAAACAAATTAGATGAATTAGATAAGTAAATCTTTGGACTATTTCTATTTATTCTTACATATTCTAATTTCTGTTTACTAAATACCACATTAATAAGTGTGATAGTTTTTTTCAATCTTCAAATTCAGTAGTTTACATATACTGTATTTCCATGGTATTTTGTATAGAGGCCTTGTAAACATTGTGATTAAGTCAAATGTTTTCCTTCGACAAGCTTCTCAAAATAGTTTGCTGGAATTTTGGCTTATTCCTCCTAAAAGAAGTAAGGTAACTGAATTGTAGGCCGTTATTTTCAAATGATTGTTTTTAACTATGCTCACACATTTTAGATGATGTTGAGATTAGGGTTTGGTGATGGCCACTTGTTGTCCTTAATCCATTTTGCGTCTAATACAACTGTGCTTATGTTCATTGTCCTTTTATAAGATCACCACCCAGACGTTAACATCCTGGCTGCTGTGTTGTGATGTTGCTATAAAGATGCGTTCACACCGAACGTGAATGTGGCGGGCCGAGCCACAGATTTAAATGTTATTTCTATGCACAGGTGCAGCGCCGGAGTGATGCGACACATTGCGACGCTAAGTGAGGCAACAGAGGCGATTCTAGTGCAGCAAAACGCGTGATTTTGGCAAACCAGAGCGACACGACACCTGCGAGAGATGCGAAGCGACAGTTGGTGGAACTGAAAAATCTGGACCTTTTGTGTGTTGTTGCGCGGCGACAACCAATCAGGAGCTGGATGTGGCTGTGACCTGAGGGGAAGGACTGCGGCGAAGACGAAGCAGTTTTAATTCGACATGGATGACCAGCTGATGATGGCGGTCTGCGGTCGGCCTGAGTTGTATGATTGAACCAATTATTACTACCGAGACAAGTCCAGAACAGACCAAGCCTGGAGAGGAGTGAACGAGGAGACAGGAGTGGCAGTTAAGTGAGAGCGTCACTAAATAGCGCCATTGTACTGCTGTATTTCTGGCTTGTTGCTCGCTAAAGTGGCGACATGGTGGCGCCATTCGCATTTTACCATCTAATGTCCTTCCTTCATTATGCTATCTATTTTGTGAAATGCACCACTCCCTCCTGCAGCAAAATGCCCCCACATGATGCTGCCACTCCCCTACTTCACTGTTGGGATGGTGTTCCCAGGCTTGCAAGTTTCTACCCTTGTGCCCCAATGTGACAGGGGTAATCGTAGCCAAAAATGAAAGCCTTTGTCCCTGAGGGCATTTGCATACTATAATCTTCATTTTGATGTTTGAGTGGCCTTTTAGCCCATGTTGGTACTGGTTTTAGACAGTTTTTGAAAAGGTGTTTGGTTGTGTTCTGGGGTTGATTCTCCCATTTCACACCAATTCATATTCCCCCCTGTGACACAAACCCCGTCTCCTTCCTGACTAGTTATGACGGTTTACAATTCTAATGTCTTTATCATTTAATTGTTTGAACAGATGACTGTAGCACATGCAGGCCGACTAAGCATAAACTTTCTGGAGGTCCATAATTCTCTTCCCCATATCTTGGCTGATTTCTTTTAAATCTTCCTACGATGTCACAAGCGATGTCCTGGAGGTGTTACATTAAAAAACATATCCACGGTTCCATGTAGAAAGACCGCAGAAGTACCCAAGACCTTTTTGCTGCAAGGCAACAGTGCTATCAACTACATCAACTATGCTGAACCTGTAACTCCACAATTATCTTTTAGAAAACTTAATTTTTTTAAGAATTAAGCTTCTGGTATAATTCTGGCAATATGTTTGTCCACCTTTCTTTGCAGAATTAGTATAGTTCATGTAGATCTTGTTACTGGAACTCCATATTGAACTCGTTTTAGTGTAGTTGATGTTAGGACAGATTTCAATGCTCCAGTAGTTTATTTGAGATGAAGTAGAAGATTTTGAGGCCATCCTCCTTGGTCCTTGTTCCGTCCACTTTCTGCATTGTACCAGTGGACAGAGTTCGGTGTTTGAAGAGAGAGATCCATAACTCACGTTAAAAATTGTTTTAGAATGGATAAAACAGAGCAAGATTAAGCCTTTAGAAAGCTCTGACCTCAAAAACACAGAAAATGTTTCAACTGCCAGAAAACAAATTTAAATGAACTCTATCAATTCTAACAAGAAAGGTGCTCAAATATATATAAAACATTGACCATTTACAAGTTAGAGTACCGGTAAGTCCATAATAAATTCAAAAACGTTTACTTTTAAAATTCTTTTGCACATTTTATTAAATGGTTATTTTGCTTTGGAAAATGAATGGCCTAGATTGACTATTTTAACCCCCTGAATTATGAAATTTTTATTATTATGATTACTATGAAATTCACAGCCATGAATGGTTTGTACCAGCACTAATGTGAAGACACATATGGAAGACTAAATATCTCCAGGTTTTACGTGTAAATTTCAATCTGAAAAACTCACAGAGAAAGAAATGGCAATTAGAAGGATTTTATTGATACAATATTTTAAGTCTTTGGCGCTCAGACCTCGGCAGGAACATTAATGCTGAATTATACTTTAATATGCATAAGTAGATGTATGAGAACAGGGATGTTCCCCCCAGATCTGAAACTGGTGGTGGAGTGGAGATAGAAGAAGTTTGTTCAGTCCATATGATGATCTGTTTAAGATAGATGTCCAACTTGATAAACACAGGTTTGCATGAACTGTCCATGATGAGCAAGCTTGAAGCGACTGTGGAGAGGAAAAACTCCCCTTTGGGAAGAAACCTCTGGCAGAACCGGGCCCAACATGGTGGTCTTCTGCCGGACCAATAACAGGCGATAGGGAGTGATGAAGACTGAAGGGAGAAAACACTCTGATGGGTTGAGGATGGAGGAACGTCTTGGAAGCTAGATGAACTCAGCTATGATGGTGGAGAAGGGGTTGGGGGTGGGTTGAATCGGACGTCTGATTCGAAATCCAACATGCAATCCGTTTGCGCTTGCTGGTTAGCAGGCTGAGACGTGGATTTGAAGTTGCTTTTAAGATGAGCGCGGGATGCTGATTGGCTTCATGAAGGTGCGGTTCGTAGCTGATTGGCTCACATCAGAGGCGTATCGGACTCTGATTGAATGGAGGCAGGCGATGAGTTTCTTCGATTGAACTTGCGCCTTCAGCTTCATTTCAATCTGAAAAACTCACAGAGAAAGAAATGGCAATTAGAAGGATTTTATTGATACAATATTTTAAGTCTTTGGCGCTCAGACCTCGGCAGGAACATTAATGCTGAATTATACTTTAATATGCATAAGTAGATGTATGAGAACAGGGATGTTCCCCCCAAAAATGCCGAGGTCAGAGCGCCTGACTCATAAGGCAGTGTGACGGGATAGTGGTTTGAATGGGAGATGATTAGGTGAATGAAATGAAAGAAATGAACAAGGAGAAGTGAGCAGAGATGCTTTCTTGCGGAAGATGTCTTGCGTATGCTTTCTTGCGGAAGATGTGAGCAGAGATTCTTTTCTTGCGGAAGATGTCTTGCTTATGCTTTCTTGCGGAAGATCTCTTGCGTATGCTTTTTGCTGAAGATGTGAGCATAGATGCTTTTCTTGCGGAAGATGTCTTGCTTATGCTTTCTTGCGGAAGATGTGAGCGGAGATGCTTTTCTTGCGGAAGATGTCTTGCTTAAGTTTTCTTGCGGAAGATGTGAGCATGGATGCTTTTCTTGCGGAAGATGTCTTACTTATGCTTTCTTGCGGAAGATGTGAGCATAGATGCTTTTCTTGCGGAAGATCTCTTGCGTATGCTTTTTGCGGAAGATCTCTTGCGTATGCTTTTTTCGGAAGATGTGAGCGTAGATGCTTTTCTTGCGGAAGATGTCTTGCGTATGCTTTCTTGCGGAAGATGTGAGCATAGATGCTTTTCTTGCGGAAGATGTCTTGCGTAAGCTTCCTTGCTGAAGATGTGAGCATGGATGCTTTTCTTGCGGAAGATGTCTTGCTTATGCATAACAGAATGCTTGACGCATGCATGAGAGAACACATTACAAGACGCAGGACCAGATGCGACAAGACGTACGAGAGAGTGCAACAGGATACATAACGAATGCATGACAGATGCATGAAAGGATACATAACAGATTGAGTGACAGGATAAACTGACAATATGAGTTACGATATGAACGAAAGTATACATGTGATGAATGATGATATGAAAGAAGCATAAAAGATCAACAATATGATAGGAGAGTTACGGACTGTGATGATTATGAATGATAAACTCAATTCGAAAGAGTGAAACATGAAGGGTCTGGCGAGACATGTGAAAAGTTCAATCCACCACCAGTATTTGCAGTTAGATTACCTTAGAGCCGAGAGGGCATTGAGCAGCTAAATGAATGGATGCTCAGAACGATGTGTGAGGCATGATGATGATGACCATGGCCCATTGTTTGAGTGATCAGGAATCTGTGAAACAATTATAAAGAACCCCCCCCAAAACCTACGGATGGCAGCATCTGTACATTTGTAAACACATCCACGACAGAAAGGCATTATAGAAATATATTTCGATCCAGGCGAGAAGCAGACCAGACGGTCAGAACGGCAGCTCTCAGAGTATCCTGTTCAAGAAGGAAAGAACAAATTTAGCGAACTCTAGCTGCCTGGAAATAAAGCATGACTCTGGCAGTGATGCATTTGTGAGATTGAGGTGACCGAGCAAGGAGGGCAGCTGACGGTTGAAAATAACTGATATGGGATGAGACTGATATCTTGTGAATTCGAGAGCTGAACTGCAGGCAGGAACCATGCTGGAACCAAGTTGAGATCAATACCTAGAACTCGATTTGCAGGCCGACAGGTTTAATTTAAAAAGGACAAACTGAGAATAGTGAAAGGAAGATCTAGGAGAGGAAGTGACCACAAGATGAATGAATGAAGAGGATGAAGATGGTAACATGACTTAAGACATAATTTATCAAATAATGTTTGCTTAACTCATGAATGCATAAACTGCCGAGCGCATAATAAATGCTGTCATGAACGGATTAAGCTATTAAGCTCATTCCATGATGTTTGAAATGAAAATACTTTAGATTCTTACTACATTCTGATAAAACTGATGATCTTCATTACTTATTAGCTTAATTAGCCTCACCAGTCTGCAGACAGGATCCGTAATTTAAACTAATGTTATACAATAACGGCATGATAAATAATTGATCTCGGGTTGAATTCTGAACTGTGGTATGGGGAAGGTAACAGGAATTCTGTCCTGCTGCAACATGAGACCCTCAAGGCTTGGACGGCCTTTCTTCCCACCGGGGTCCTGCTGAAAACCCTCTTTACAAATAAAACCTTCCTCCCACAGACAAAGAGCTCTCTTTCTTCAGCTCACTCCTGCAGACTTCTTTAGCAGCTCTCACAGAGCAGACAAAGAAGGCCAACCATGAGGCCTGGTCGGCCCTGACCAACACACAAGCCAGCAGCTGGGAAAGGTGCCTGGCCAGCCACGCTTGATCCAAGGTCTGCTAGACTCGACTGCCTGCTTCAGCATCTGGAGAGGCTCTCAATGCCTGGGGAACATGTCCGAGCCATTATTTCAACAAATAATGTTCTGTTTAACTTGGGCCCCGCATTGTGAATAGATTGAAATACATGGCAAATGTCTCAACTCCATTCCATGTTCTTGGAATCAGACTCTCAGTGAACAAGGATTCACAGAGTTATCCTGATCAACCACCCTTGTTTGTCCTTTCTTTGTTTTGTTTGCAAACAGTTCCTTAGCCTCTTTCTATCTTCATTTTGCCCAGTAGCCCAATCAAGTCTCACCAACCTAGCAAAGAGGATTCACCAATTGAACATTGTGCTAATTCAGGCACCACAGAGAAAGCGTGCTCCAGACAGCAGAGAAGAATGAAAAGGAGAAGCAGCGTAGCTTAATGAGAGGGCCGTTGCCGCGAAGGCCTACCAAAACAGGGCCGTTGCCGCGAAGGCCTACCAAAACAGGGCCGTTTGCCGCGAAGGCCTACCAAAACAGGGCCGTTTGCCGCGAAGGCCTACAAAACAGGGCCGTTTGCCGCGAAGGCCTACAAAACAGGGCCGTTTGCCGCGAAGGCCTACAAAACAGTGATGTGGAATGGGAGATGAAGGTGAGGTGAATGGTGAGGTGAGGTGAGGGGAACGGTGAGATGGATGGTGAGATGAGGTGAGATGAATGGTGAGGTGCTCGGCCGGTGCTCGGGGTTGCTGCATGGCTGATGCATGGGGCT